>NW_027280971.1:15000-136244 GCF_046629955.1 Centroberyx affinis
CTTTTTTTTTTTGTCTTGTGCCAGGTCCTCATCCAGGGTACCAGCTGCGACCCCCCCTCCAACCCCCTTCCCTTCCTCTGTGCCAGGCTTAGGGTTATTCTAATGAGAGATGGGCACAGAGAGAAGAAGAAGATGAAGAAGCATGGCTGTGAAAGAGAAATGAAAAAGAGCATTCTTAAAAAAAAAAAGGATTCGTTATTTTCAGCCCGTCTAGTGTCTAGTTTGGGGCATTTGTGATACATGTGTGTTAGTTTTCAACACTCTACATGTTAAGGCCAGGCCAAGCAGAACCAATGTTGTTAGATTTGTAACCATTTTAAAGGTGATGATACATAGGGGCAATTTTAGGGCAAATTTTGTTTGCAAATTTTTGGCGGAAATATTTTCTCACTGAAAACAACGTAGCAGCTTGAAATCTAGCCAAACTTGATTGGAGAGCAAGCTTTGCTGACAAGGTTTCAACATAAACCAATCAGAGACAAGAAAATTGGTCAGGTGACCTGTCCTCAGCCTAAAATATTTTCAAAATGGTCTAACTGCTACTAAATAGTAAACACAGCTAGGAAATAATAGTTGTGATTCTTTTTATAGAACATTTAATCCAGCAAGCTAGCTAGCTGTTAGCTAGCTTGTCAGCCTATTATGAAATTCCAGTGGATAACCTTGATGAAATGAATAAATTATGACATTTTCAGTAGAAAAGAGGGGGCCAAGATGACAGAGATGGCAACAGCATCTGCCCTCTGCCCATTGCCCAGTTGCTCATACTCATTGCCGGCAAATTTTGCCCCAAATTTGCGCTAAAAATTTGCCTCTTGTGACTATTAGCATATGCTGTGTTGACAAGTAACACAAACCAACATTTTCCCAAACTACAGCCACGGTTCCATGCTGTAAATTTTATCATTCTGAATGAATTCATTCCGACTGAAGACTACAAAGGAACAGATGTATTCCAAATGTTTATAGGAACGCTGAATAGAACGATCCGATAAAGGTTTGCATTCACGTGCACCAGAAGGAATGTTACAATTTAACCAGGAAACTCTCAACATCACTTAAGCGAAGTGGACAAACATGCGCGGGAAGAATTTCCTGCATACCAACCAAAGAAAGTAGTCAGTTATGAGTGGATGGCTGTATGGGTAGCACTCATGGATGGAGAATGGAGAGAGGGTTGAATAGGGAGATGGAGAGGAATGGAGGGAAGAGAGAGAGAGAGCAAGAGAGGAGTAGAGGGATGGAGGGGAAAGACTATCATTAGCAAAGTATGTGCGCAAAACATTCGTGCTTGACCAATTTCTGTTGTGGCAAAAGATGTTTCGACCCAGCTGGTCTTCGCAGCACTTGACGTAACACACACCTATTTTAAATTTTGCACCAGTGGATGTGGGTATCACTTTAGTTTATCAAGAGGCTATCATGATGCCAGACTGAAGGATGAGGAAGAAGAGAGGGTTGGAGAGAAGTCCAATACAGCGTCTCCGCACTCTCTGTGTCTCTGCAGTCTGTTCCCAGGCTTACGTCTCTGTACTAATGAGTGACAGAAAGAGGCGAGAAAAGGGGGGGCTATCCCATCCCCACTGCCAGCCGTACAATATTCAAAAGGGGAAGAGTGACAATGGAAGAGAGGGAGGCAGGAAGAGAGGCAGGAGGGATCAGGGGAGATCAGGGGCAGAGAGGGAGGATAGATGGAGAGCTGGCTAAAACTCCGCTCATTTGAATACTTTGAAAAGACAAAAACAAGAGGGGGGAAGCAGGGAGGCTTTCCGAAGCTTTCCTATGCTTAACTTTGAAATGGGATCAGAAACACAGAAGGATAGTCTCTGTCGGTAACAAGATGCATATAAAAATGTACCACCAAAATCAGTTCTGTTCAATTGGAAAAAAAAAAAATCACTAGTTTTCGATTTCACTCGGATTCGCTTATTTACTATGTGACCATTTGAATTTTAATAGAGTTTAGTCTATATTAGGCTGATTTAAATCTTAATACATACCCCCAGTTGGTAATCATCATAAGGCAAACAGCCACTGATATGAACATAAATCAATTCTATTTTCAGAAAAGCATTCATTTGTTTTTTTTTACCCTATCATATAACTAACACTGGTATGCTGTAGTGCTGAAACAAGTTGATTAATCAATGAGTTGATCTACAGAAAATGAATTCATAATAATTCTAATTGATTAGTCATTTTAGTCATTTATCAAGTAAAAATACCAAACATTTGCTGATTTGCTGCTTTTCTCTGTTTCATATCATTATAAAAATGAATGCCATGGGTTTTTCTTGGCTGATCAGTCTAAGTAAGCAACTTTAAGAATCTCTTTGGGCTCTGGTAACTTGTAGTGGGCATTTGTCATTATTTTGTAACATTTTATAGACTAAATGATTAATCGATTAAGCGAGAAAATCGATAACGAAAATAATTGTTAGTTGCTGCTCTAGTATCAGTATTAATGCCATTAGCCTGTGTTGCACCCTACATGCACCCACATTATTAGAGCATCTAGGTTTAGGTCTGGAACATTGTTGATCCGGGGAAAAGTACATTCATAACTTCCCCTACCAGTCCTATGAATCCCCCAAAAAAAATCAAATTGTCACATGGTTAACAAGCGCGTACGAGTGACACAAACTGACAAAAATAAGCACTCCTTGGGGCTGAATCCGGTCTAACAGAACTGTCCTTGTCAACACAAACAAAACACCCGGTAAGGCCAAGCATTATTTTCCTATCTTGAACAAGGGACTGAAGAGCACCATTTGTGTATTGGAAACATAAGGCTGTCGGAGCCCCGGACTGGTCCGGTTCAAATTGAAATAATGACGGAGAAGGGAATGAAGGCTGTTGAGGCAGACGAGAGACATGGAGAGAGAGAGAGAGAGAGAGAAGATACGGAGCGAGGGATGGGGAGGGAGAGAGGTAATTCGGGTAAGCAAGCAAACACACGCATACAGTCCTACCGCTGCCAGGGTTAGGGGGTTCGATTCCGCCTTTGCACTCATGATAATGTAAGGTGCTTCGGATAAAAGGGTCCATTAAAAAAAAACCAAAAAAACATATGTGCACGAAATGGCGTACATACACAAATGCATCAGGGCCAAATTAGAGCTAATGGACGATGCGTGTCTCTGCTGACCTGGCGAGAGGTCGCTGCTTTGATCATGGCCTGGCTCTCTCACTCTCTCTCTCTCTCTCTCTCTCACACACACAGAGACACAGAAAAGTTTGTGTTTTTGGGACGGAGTTGTGAGGGAAAATTGGCTTTTTGATTTTGCTTCCCATGGCTGTGAAACCAGTGTGAGACCAGACACTTCTGAAGCTTCTCTGTTGTCGGATGATGTTGTGCTGAAATGAGCTGGAACATTGGACTACTCTGCGTGTGTGTGTGGTGTGTGTGTGTGTGTGTGGTCTGTGTGTGTGTGTGTGTGTAGCTGTGCGCATGTTTGCCGTGCATTCTACATCTCTGTCCTGATCCGCCCTCATTCCTTCCCTCCCTGCCTTCTTTTCATATTCCATTCTATTCTGTTTCTTCTTACGCTACACTGCCATTGAGTGTTGTATTGAATCTTAAAATTTTTAAATCTTCCTTGCAAGCAAGTGAAACAAGTAAAACGATTTTTTTTTTTCCAGTGCACATTTTGGAGAATTTTCTTCAAATCTTGTTACTACTGCAGTTATTCCAAAATATTATCACTTGCAAGAAAGTTCTCCAAACAGGTGAAAGACAAGTGAATTTCTCTTGCGCCATTGCCAGCAAATTAATGAATTGTTAAACTTTTTTTTTTAAACCATTATTTAATTTACAAGAAGTTAACACCATTAGAGAATGTAGAAGAATGACTGTTTTGATCACTTTCACTGTTCTCTCTCTGCCTACAATACAGATAGTCATAGGATTCTGGACAAAATCCGATCTAACACGTAATTTTCAGCCGCAGAGAAGCCACTTTCGAGTTATTTAGACGAAATGACACCAATACAAGACAACAGCGTCATGTTTGGCCTCATTAATTGCGGTGTTTATGTGGAGCGGGGCACTGGGACAGCGGGACTGGACAGGTCTCTTTGTTATTCGTGGCCGGGAAACCTTGTTCTGAGAAATGAGACGAGGCTGCTTCTGTTAAGTAACAGAAGCAGCCAAACAAGCCACCGTGGTTTGTTGTTTTTTTTTTAAATAACTGCTGCATCTCTACTCAATTTAAACCTGCAATAAGCGATATCAGACCTCATAACCAGTCCTGAAACGTGTGCTATGTGTAGATTTCATCGAGACATAATCATATACAGACAATACATAAATCGATACATAAATATGATATTTCATCAGTGACCACATCCAGTAAGCTGTATCAAGATATCAGTAACCATAATGAATAACTAGATATTTTCTTTTTTCATATTTACTTTCTCTTTTCTCTTTTTTAATATTGCATAAGAGAGAACTCTCCCTCTTCCAGCCTATGCTGTAGTAATTTCTGATGAGAGTTTTGTTTAAGATATTTAATGGACTAATATATATAATTTCAATACAAGTTATTTATTATGGTTACTGATATCTTGATACAGCTTATTGGATGTGGTTACTGATGAAATATCATATTTATGTATCTATGTATTTACTACTCTTTTATGTTGCATAGTTGGGAACCCTGCATGCAACTTGTTGTCCCCTCCCCATTCTTCCAGCCTGTGCTGGATTAATCCCTTATTTCATAAAAAAGTTATTTAAGAGAATACAAGCCTTTGTACTGTTTGACTCTGATGAAGACGCACTTGGCGTCGAAACGTTAGTCCTGCAATAAAGTTTGTTGCCTTCAATCCATGTGCTCCAGTATACTCTGGACCATATCTCTGAAGTCCCCCCTGATACAAGTTTGCTCTACTCTGAGAGCACCGGACAGGCCTACTGTTCCTTGTGAGTTGGTTAAACCTCTTCCTTCATCATACACAGACAGTTATCACCTCTTTCACCTCTTTTCTAAAGCTTGTTGTCGAATTCCGCACCGAAACGAAGCTCCTCCTGTAGCTTCCCGTTGTAGCCCACTGTAGCAGGCAATTTGCGGCGGAACGTGAGGATGTTCCGGTAAGGAAACCGTGAATCGAGTAAAGAAGTGGTCTGACAGATGGAAGGGGGCGACAGTCAGATCGAGTGTATTGCCCGCTTTGTGTGTGTGGGAGCGGTGGAGACCAGTTTGAGGTCAAATGAGGACAGAAGTGAAAGGAAGTCAGCCGCTTGGGGTTTGTCAAGATGGATATTCATGTCCCCCATGACAATCAGTGGGGTGTGTGTGTGTGTGCGTGTGTGTGTGCATGCATGCGAGTGAGTTCGGGGTCTTTACCCACACTTGGGGGGGCTCGTCATTCACTCTGTCAGACTCGGTTTTGTCCATATGTGCCCACTTGCTACTGCTGCGGAGACACACACACACACACACACACAAACATGCCTGAATAGCATATGCAAGGACATACTCATGCATACGCTTATACACATGCACAAAGTCATAGGTGCGCACAGATGGAGACGAATGCACACATTAATTCATCAAACTAAAATGCATGGAAAATAGGCTCATAATAAACACATAAACCTAACATAATAATGGATGCACACATAGACACTGCAGACGCAATCATCCTGCTTTGAACTGGCAGACTGGAACTGTTAAACCGCAATCCAGAACGTGTTTGTCTGATAGGTTCTCAAATATTTTCTTTTTCTTTTATTAATAATTTAACAAATGTAACAACCCTCTTTTAGCTGTAAAATACATGTAAAACCCAATCTGAACTTCAATCCAATGAATCAAAATTTAGATGAAGCTACTAGGCTGTAGAGCTGGCATCCTGATGTCACTAAGGTTATGGAAGTATTTTTCACACTCATTTGTAGCACAGAGATTTCAAGCGACTGGTTTATACTGTATGTGGTTCCATTCATTCAGTCTGTCCTATAATGCAGAAGGCAAGCCAAGTGGCTGAACTAAATGCATTCTGAATTTTAAGAAACACGTGAAAGGTCAAAGACTGTACATCACAGCCTTAGTATTTGCACCACGATTGGTAACCCTCTGCTGCATTCAGGCACCATTGGAAAAACGGTAGATATGAGCTTCCTACATGAAAGTATCATTCACGTCAGCTCTTCGTCAGTAAATACCACTTGGGAACGGACCCTGATTTCTCTGACTTCTTGAGTTCTGAACGTTACCAACAAAGAAATACCTGCCATCGAGAGTAGAGAATGACATATTAATTAAAAAAAAAAAAAAAAATCACAAATGAGTTTGCTGTAGAACATGAACTCAAATGTCTCTGAACTGTGTAACAGCTGATCAGGAGGAACAAAACCTCTACAAAAGACATGAATCATAAGGTGTGGCGGCTTCAAGTCCTGTTATTTTTTTTAACAGTCGGGTCATTCTGAGCATGTGACGAAGCCACAGTCCATGCAGTTGACAGTGACAGCAATGGATCAGACCTCTTCTGATGGTGTGGTTGATTGGGAGCTAGCTTGGCTTATGGGTAATGTAGTGGCTGTCGTGGAAACATCGGTATCTGTTGGTGAATCGTTGTTGAAACATTCATAAGGAATGACTTTGATTACGATTACACAATGGCACAGTTTCCCACCTAGTAGAAGACACTTAGTGGATACAGTTATGATGGTTAATATTGGCAATCAAATTACACTGGTGTTTGGCTAAAATGGAGGGAAAAATGCTCTCCCAGCTCTATAGGCACAATAGTGAGCCATACTGCAGTATCTGAAGGATCTGAACTCTGGATCGTTCAGATGGTACATCATGTGATTCTGTTTTTTTTAAATAAATTCTCTCTTCTGTTGCCCCCTCCGGCAAGGTCAGACGGCAGGTTCATCTGCAGAACAGCGGCCATGGAGCGGTCCTTGAGCGAGCCGGTCTTGCTCAAGGACACTTCAGCAGAGTAGACAGGCGGATCCCACAAGTGTCCTCAGTGCCTCGAACAATGCACCAACCACCTGCTGTACGCTAGCTATGCACAGTGGGTTGGGTAACGCACTGGAAGAACGTAATTACTCCAATCTACCAGTGCTACTCAGAGGTCTTTAAAATGCTCGGGTTGCTGCGCGCTTAATCCCTCGTAGACCGACGGGTTTCAATTATTTATCTCGTTAATATTTCATAATGACTTGTTTTGCGTCGCTGCTTCATCGGGTTCATCAGTTCACTCCAATGTTCTTACTTGCAAGAAAAAAAACCCCAAGGTGGTCTATGAGTTACGCATTCCTGCAAACCCACACTTTGTATTGTCAGCACCACAATGACCTAGACACTGCAAAAATGCCCGTTTAACAAGTCCTTCACTCCTAGTTTTCAGTCTTAAACATACTTCATCGCCTGAGAAAACTCCCGAAACAAGTTGGTTTCGCGTTGGGAAGCGAGCGTAATTATCTCACTGCCGCGGCACATTCTTTTCACCTCTTTTGAGAAAAAACGAGATCGGAAGACTCAATGCTAGATTACGTAAACGACTTGTTAAGGTCGATATCTTTTGCAGTGCAGCTGTACACAAGACGCTATAGACACTGGTTTGCTCTCTCTCTCGCTTTCTCAATGCAGAACTCCAAGGTTACTCATGAAGAAAACAGGAGAGGACAGGTTTCAAGCAACAGAACGTTCAATCAAAACGGAAAGGACGATTAACTTCCGTCCATTACACCATTGCATTACTAAGCAACGTTTTTTTTTCCAACTGATATCAGAAAGACACTCGGGTCCTGACGTCACAGAATGATGCAGGCAGCAGCTATGGACGAGTGCGGACGTCCTCTCAACTTTCATTTCGGCATTCTCAGCATTGGCTCAGGTCATATCGTCATCTAGTCAATGTCAGAATGTTTGCTGGGACAGATCTGAAGGACTTAAGTTAATACATAATGACACAAAATGCAGTTTGGGAAGCACTTGTCCATGTCCTTGTCTTTCTGAGTGTATTCTGTAATGCCAGTTATTCAGACTTTTGAAAAATGTGTGTGTGTGTGTTTGACGGTGTGTTTGTGTAGCACTGGCTTTCCATGCATGACTGTATAGCAAATGTTCACAGCCTGGTCAATACTCCTGGTCAATGGCCAGGCTTTCTCCAGCTATGCTTCATTCTCTCTCCAGCAATATCTCTCTCTCTCTCTCTCTCTCTCTCTCCCTCTCCCTCCTTCTGTCTCTCTGTCATATCTGCCAGCCAGCAGTATGTGTGTGTGTTTGCGTGTATGCCTTGTGTTAGCGTGTGTGTGGATTTATGTGGCAACGCATCTTCTGCACTAGGGTTAAGATTACCGATGAAGAGATGGAGGGGAAGAGGCAGGCGAGAGGGAGAGGAAGGCTAGAGGGAGGATGAAGTTGATGAAGGAGAAAAGGGGAGGGGGGGGGGGGGGGAGAACATGAAAAGGAGGAGGGAAGGAAGCGAGGGAGGGAGGAAGGAAGGCGGCAGCGGAGGAGAGAGGAGAGACAGAAAAACAAGAAAACGATCAAAAGAAAAGAAAGGTTAGAGGGGAGGAAGGAATGAAGTAAGGTAGGAAGGAGGCGAGGATGTGTGTGTGCGCGTGTGTGTGTGTGTGTGTATGTGTGTGTGTGTGTGTGTGTGTTGTTGCAAGGGCACCAGATGCTCAGTTGATGAATGGGTTGCTATCACAGCACAGGCAGTGTAGTGACACTGAAGACCTTAGATCACATGGCTGTCACACACACACACACACACACACACACACACACACACACACACACACACACACACACACACACACACACACACACACACACACACACATTTTCACCCTGTCACTGCTGGAGTAGAATTGAAGTTGGTACACATCTTTCATCTCTCACTCTCTTTCTCTCTCTCACTCCTCCTTCCATTAAATCCTCTCTTTTTTCCTTTCCTTTCCTTTCATGTCTTCTCCTTCTCCCTTTCTACCTTTTCTTTCTCTCCATTATTTCCCTCCCACACGCCACACTCCCACAGCCTCTTTCATTTTTGCCTCCCTCCCTTCAATCCTCCTCACACCTTCTCTCTCTTTCTCTCTCTCTTTCTCCATCCTCTTTGTCTCTTTTATTTCCTTCTATTTTTTCATCTCTCTTTCTCTCCCTCTCTTGTCATTTCTTTCCCTCTCTCTCTCTCTCTCTTTCTGCTCTCAGTTGGGGACCGGTTTAATTAGAGAGGCTGTTTTTGACAATAAGCCCCGCCGGACATAACACACACACACACACGCACACACACACACACACACACACACACACACAAATTCAAGTGTACACAAATCTATGCTGGCACACACACAGGTACACACGCATACACACACATGTACATATACACACACAAACACACACGCTCACACAAACACACCAATGCTGACACACATACACACACATGTGCAAGAAGAGGTGCATATATAACCACTGCTCTTGCACACACACACACACATGCACAAATGCTAGTACACATACACAGATACAGATACATACACACACACACAAACACATACAGATACACACACAGATGCTGAGGTGCATACACACACACACACACACATACACACACATGCTCCCAACAAACTCACACACACTGTATGTGTATGGGGCTATTCTCCACTTGCTTACACACACACACACTCACACACGCTCACAGTGGGAGGCTGAGGGAGAACAAAACCAGAGTCAGAGGTTGTTTTTATTTTTTATTTTTTTCAAAAGAGAGAAAAGGACGAACAATTAAAGATTCAGCAGCCATTCGTCGAAATCAGCCCAGTTCCCCAGGATTTGTGGTACTGAGAGGGCAGCATGGGGATTCACGCTGTGTGTGTGTGTGTGTGTGTGTGTGTGAGACAGAGACAGAGAATGTGTTTTTCTGTTTATGCGAGCATGATACAGAAAGAGAGCGGCATGGGGATTCTCGCTGTTCGGGGAGGTCAAAGAGGGGGAGATAGATGGAATGGAAACCGAGGAGGAGAGGAGGGTGGTGGAGGAACGACAGAGGGCTTCGCGCTGCGCTGGGAGGATTTAATAAAAAAAAAAAAAGAAATTGATTATGAAGCCGACCCCGGAACCTCCAACCCTCACCTCCGCCTCCACGCCGATCTCTAACCTAGACCTTGAGGAGCACAAATAAGAGAGAGAGGCAGAAGTTGATTTTCAAAGAATCGGTCAGAAAGGATCTTTGTCTGCAATCATATTTGTGACCGTGCGACCACAGGCCTTGATGATATTAGTCCATGAACACAATGAACTGGGGGGAATAGGTAATCAAGTGTTTAATTTTATTCATTAAAACATGCGCACATCATGTTTTCAAAGGTCACACGCTTCCATTGCAGCATATGTGATTTTCATGGCATGTATTAAAAATGATTTTCTTTGAGAAATGCCCACTGTCCCTTACAGAAAAACCAAACGCATCTCCCATGTGTTTTTCCACGTGTGGATATGATAGCATGTAATCATGTTATTACATCTTATAACATGTGGAGCGCCTGAAAATATTCCAAAACCACATGTGCAGCACCTGAAAATATTCCAAAACCACATGTGCAGCACCTGAGAATTTTCCAAAACCACATGTGAAGCACCTGAAAATATTCCAAAGCCACATGTGCAGCACCTGAAAATTTTCCAAAACCACATGTGCAGCACCTGAAAATATTCCAAAACCACATGTGAAGCACCTGAGAATTTTCCAAAACCACATGTGAAGCACCTGAAAATATTCCAAAGCCACATGTGCAGCACCTGAAAATCTTCCAAAACCACATGTGCAGCACCTGAGAATTTTCCAAAACCACATGTGAAGCACCTGAAAATATTCCAAAGCCACATGTGCAGCACCTGAAAATCTTCCAAAACCACATGTGAAGCACCTGAAAATATTCCAAAACCACACATTTCACATGATTCCACATTCCACATATTGCCCATGTGATGTCATGTGTTTCACATGGGATTTTTCCACATGTGCAATTCATGTGTTTTTTTCTGTAAGGGCGTGTACATATGTTAGTAGCTATTGCTTAAGGTGACCATCATTACATGGCACATAGTCTCTATTTTATGTCATTATATTATTCAGTGGGTCACATAGAAGGAAACCATTCCTATACAGGATACAGGTAATCAACACTTACCTGCAAATGAGACGTTTTAACATGAAATTAAGTTACATTTCCGTACGCCTATATTAACTACACACATTATTACTTTTTCAGAATTGGAAATGATTAACAACAGGCGAGCAAAATGTTTTTCAATCATTTCAAGCGCTGCAATTCAACGGCGCGGTGAAAGCGCATTGTCCTTGATCCCATGAGAGCCCCCTTCTTAAACGCTTAAAACAGCAGAGAAATGGGCTGTGACACCTACGAGAAGTCAATTTCGCCGGAATTCTCCATTAACGGGGGCTCATTGTTTATGCTACAGTGGCGTTCATTATCTGCCTCAGCCAGGCATTGCTGTTTAATTATTGCTAAACTGCGGGCCTGGGCCAGGGGCAGATCATGTTGTAGATACACACTCGGGGGCGCCTCGCTGTGACCCCCCCCCCGAGCCGAAACGAGCGCACCTTGGCCGTGTTCGGGGTCAGCGGGATTGGAGGGGAATGCTAACTCAATGTTTTTGCTGGTGTGACTGTGTGTGTGTGTGTGTGTGTGTGTGAGTGCGTGAGGGGTGAAGGGTGATTGGCGTCAGTGTTTAATCACTCCCACCTCTCTCATCTGCGGGTATCTCATTAGATTTGTCCTTTAACAAGCCAATCAAACAGCAGACTAATTAATAAATCATATCACCACGGTAACAGCAGGCACAGGTCAGGGCTGCATGCTGGGAAAGAGGCATCTGTTTGTTGGTTTTGGTAACAGGTGTGTGTGTGTGTGACTGGGTGTGTGTGATTAATGTTTACTCTTTTCTATCTTGTGGGTCCCAAATGTCCTCACATAAGTAGAAAAGCTTGAGCATATTGTGTATTATATGCCAGCAACAGTGTTATTACTGGGGTTGGTGTTCTGAATATGAGCTAAATTAAGATTAGGGTAAGTGTTAGGCCTGTACTGGTGAGGGTTAAGGTAAGTGTTTAGGTGAGGGAATGGATGTAAATTAGAAGAATACAGAGTTTTGTTGGTCAACTGACCCGTTAAGTGATGAGAACATAGACATTAAAATCATTCATGTGTCCCTGGTAGATGGTTGGCTCCAGTGTTCCATGCTAACACTTAAGCATACACTATGTTGAGTGATAGTAGGCTCCATGCTAACACTTTAGCATACACTATGTTGAGTGATAGTAGGCTCCATGCTAACACTTAAGCATACACTATGTTGAGTGATAGTAGGCTCCATGCTAACACTTTAGCATACACTATGTTGAGTGATAGTAGGCTCCATGCTAACACTTCGGCATACACCATGTTGAGTGATAGCAGGTTCCATGCTAACACTTCAGCATACACTATGTTGACTGATAGCAGGCTCCATGCTAACACTTTAGCATACACTATGTTGAGTGATACCTAGCTGCTAGCATTATCTCAAAAGTCAGAAACTGGGACCTTGTAGCAGCTCTAAAGCTAAATGGTAAGTAATCTTAAATTATATGCAGCTAAATCTGGCAGTTTTCTGTAAGAGTTTGGCAAAACTTTACACAAAATATGATACAAAACTAATACACTGTTTTGAACAACCAGGGATTACTTTCCCTGCTTCCATAGGGAGTGAATGTGGTGGCTGATGGGAGACTGCACAGCTAAAATCACTGCGCAGTGGATGAATACGTGGTTATATCAGCTATTTTGAGTTAATGATTGTTTTTGTTTTGTAAATGTATGAATCTACAGGCCATATAAAGCCACTAACAACTTTTTATTACTAAAAAGTCAGTCTTCTTAATATATAATGCTAGCCCACTTTCACTCAACATATGCTAAATTGTTAGCATGGGACACCAATGGGACCTCCTAAAAACTTGTGTGTACATTACTGTAGGCTGTGTATGCTGTTATATTTGAAGGCGAGAAGTGCAGTCTTACATACATTAGCTTTCATCCACACACACTTTCTCCTGACCTCTGTTTTAGCTAATTTATTTCTCTCCATCTGGCCATAGTCCCACGTCAGCTTTTAAGCTAGCAACTCAGCTCCGACTGCTTTGCTGACACAAACACTAGCAACACATGTAATGTGTGCATGCAGCAATTCGGTTTTCAGTGATGCTATTCATCAGTTTGGGGTGTGTGTATGTGTGTGTGTGTGTGTGTGTATGTAATGTGCATGTCCTTCTAACCTGATGTACTACCTCTACACCCTGTCAGTATGCAGGATCCAATGGAACGCAAAAGCTTTAAGTCAAACTGGCTGAAAGCCAATACAGCTATAGTCGCCAGGGTGTCCTTGAAGAAGACAGTGTAGTGTGTGTGTGGTCGACACGTGCACGTGCACACGCACATACACACACAGTGAAATACACTCCCAAAAATGTACACACAGACGCTTACTTGAAAACGCACACAAAGCACAAATTTACATGCGCACACACACAGTATACGGACAGATTTTTAAGTATGTATAGGCTACACTCACACACACACACACACACACTGCATTAATTTCATCCCTCACTATGCATCAGAAGTGTAATGCTGTAGCCGCTATACCAATATCAGTCTGCTTTACAGTGAACACTGGCACATTATGGAAATCACACAGTAATGAATCATTTTCAAATGCTGTTGTCGCTGTGGAGTCGCCACTGGGTGCCACATGTGCACACACACACACACACACACACACACACACACACACACACACACACACACACACAGACAAGCATGAGTGTACCAGCATACACTATATACAAACACAGAGCATGAATACAGATGTGTGTGCAGGAGAGGGAAAGAGGAGAAAGATGGAGGCGAGGAAGAGGAGAACGGGTAAGACTTTAGCTTCACCGCATCAGCAATCTTTGCGCTTTTTAACTTAAGGTTAACTGAGAAAGACAGAAAGAGACAGACAGAAAGAAATGTTGTGAAAACAGACAGGGAGGAAAAGAGGGAAAGAAGCAGGTCTAAATAATTCAAGGCCTTAAAAGGTCTTAAATACGGTTAAATGTCGCGTTTGAGTCATAAATATGGTTTCAGAGGGCATAAAAATATTGCTTTTACGTGGTACATTACTTTTCTAGTGAGAAATCACCCTAGTTCTGTACCATAGAGTACTATTTTTGTTTGTTTTTTTTTACTTTCAGGCTAATTTGGGGGGTAAATTGGTCGTACATTTTAATTTGAACCGCCATTAAAACCATCTGAAAAAGCCTTAAATCCAGCCTGTAGCCCCCCTGACACTCGCACACGCTGAGACAAGAGGAAAAGGGATTTATTGTGAAAAATGTCGCCGCTCTGGCAACACTATTCTCACCTTTCAAGGCCACTAGAGCATGTTGACAGAGAAGCAAAGCAATGCAGCCACTTTGGAGGGTCAGGGATATAGAAAGAGACAGAGAGAGAGAGAGAGACAGAAAGACAGTATTCAACAGCAAGGCAATGCAGGAATGAAAAGCAAACTGGAAAAGCCAGCCGCGATCGATTCAGAATGAGGAACAGAGTTCAGACAATAGAGTGCATACATGTATACATGGGAACATGAGAAATCCTGTGGTTCATCCTGAAGGTTATGTTTTCTGTGTGTGTGGTTTACTGTAGATGAGACTACAAGTTCACCTTTACTAGCAAAGGGCCTTGGTAGAACTACATTTTCTTTGGACAAGGTAACTAGATGGTATGGCAGATGCTGTACTCCTCATGTCTCAAACCCTTTAAGTACTGAGTGTGTGTGTGAGTGTGTGTGTGTGTGTTACACCCAAAAACTAGCTGACAGCGGTGTAACGTTGCTCGCCAACTGTGAGAAGCAGTGTTGTGGAAGCTACTTTGAAAGTCTAGTTGGAAAAGCTACCAGTTAGTTCACATGGGACTACAGCAAAGCTCCTCTCAAGAGAGGTATAGATAATATAGTATACATCAAACTATATAATCTGGGTTCTTCACAGAAGAAAGTGGAAGGAATGTGAAGTTATACTGTTGTAAATATAAAACCAATAAAGGACAGTAGTAGTAATTAAAAAGGTGGGTAAACTATGATCATCATAAAGGAAACAACCACCAATCAATTTCAGAAAAGCATAAATCTATGCTTTCATTTTCCTATCTTATATAACTTACATCAGTTTGGTACGACTTACATGATGTATACCAGTGGTTCTCAACGTGGGGTCCGGGGACCACCAGGGGTCCTTGAGGGAGTTCCAGGGGATCCCCAGCAAATTGATGAATTGTTAAGCTTCAGCATTTCATTTACAAGAAGTTAGAGAATGTAGAAGAATGACTATTTTGATCATAGTTTCTCTGTTATCTCTCTACCTACAATACAGATAGTCATGGAATTCTGGACAAAATCATATCTAACAGTAAAAATATTCTCAGATTTGGGTCCGAGAGACAAAATCTCATCAAAAAGGGGTCCGTGGCCCTAATGTGGACTAAACTAGGGGTCCTTGATATGAAAAAGGTTGAGAATCACTGATGTATACTATGAACTTACATGATAATGCTACGTAATACTCGTACAACCTTGACAATTAAAGGAGTAGCTCAACATATTTTAAACGCCACAAAATGACAAAAAGGTTAAAAACACTATCCAAGTTTGAGTTTAGTTGAACTACCAAAACCACTGCAAAATTGTTTAATTAGATGAAGTGAAACTACTCTCCAACACTGATGAGAGACATACTGTATGTCTTTTAAAAGAATACATCAATTGGAATTCCTTCAGCAGCCAGGTTGGATGGAGGGAAATGAAAGAGAAACATACAGAGATACAGAAAGAGAGAGAGCTCCTCTTCTAACACCAATGCCAATATTGTTTCCAAGGTGAAAGACAGATAGGAGGTTGACAAAGGAAAAAGACTGATGGAAGAGGGAGAGCTGTTGCATTTCATTTTTTTTTTTTTTCAAAGGAAAAAGCGAAGGAATTTCAGGAGAGAGGCTATTTTGGCTATTTGAGGGAATATGGAGGGGTACAATTGCGGAGAGATAGAGAGAGAGAGCGATAGAGAGAGGGAAATGTTTAGCGCCTTGAGTCACATGCAGCAAATTGGCTGTCTCTCCATCTCTACTTCCCCTTGTCTCCCACCTCTCTTTCTCCCTCCGTCTCCTCATTCCATTATATTCTGCAGGACTGGGAGGTTGATATATGAGGGTGGTATAGAGGGACTTGGACATGAGTGACTGCTGGACGTACATCACACACGTCACTCTCTCTCACACACACACACACACACACACACACACAAACACACACACACTTTGGTTGAAGCCATGAAAGGAGGCTTTGAGCTTTGAGTAGGGCTGTTGGGTTGAAGACACTCAATAACTCAATCAGGATAGAAGTCAGAGGGAGATGCAAGGAGAGTGAATGATGGAGGTGGAGATAAAAGGACGGAGAGAAAGGGACAGAGGAAGGAAATGAGAGAGAGAGAGAGAGAGAGAGAGAGAGAGAGACCTGGAAAGACAGACAGAGACAGACCGGGGGAGAGAGTTTAAGACAGAGGTAGGGAGGAAGGACATGGTGGAAACGGTGCTCCATGCTAACACTTTAGCATACACTATGTTGAGTGATAGTAGACTCTGCGCTAACACTTTAGCATACACTATGTTGAGTGATAGCAGCTCCACGCTAACACTTTAGCCTACACTATGTCGAGTGATAGTAGGATCCATAACACGTTAGCATACACTGTTGATTGATAGTAGAATCCATGCTAACACTTAGCATACACTATGTTGAGTGATAGTAGGCTCCATGCTAACACTTTAGCATACACTATGTTGAGTGATAGTAGGCTCCATGCTAACTATTTAGCATAGGCTACACTATGTTGACTGATACGCTCCCTGCTAACTCTTTAGCATACTATGTTGAGAGATACGCGACTAGTGTAATCCAAAGTAAACCTGTAAATTAATAGCCTACATTTTAAAAATGAAATCAGTATAGCTGATGTAACCAGGTTCAGGTTAGCCTACATTGTCCCATTGTCCACCATGTTCATTTAAATAGGGGTTCCTGGTAGTATGTTTTTGTTTCTGTTTTTTTTTTGTAAATTTTACCATTACCCTACACAAAACTCCCATATCATTTTAGATTACATACCATTCAACTTTAAACCTGCTACAAGTTCTCATTTTCTCACTTTTGAGATGCTAGTCACCTACTATCACTCCACATAGTGTATGCTAAAGAGTTAGCATGGCACACCATGATCTCTCGCTAACACACCGAGCCACCGATCTACCAGAGACACACGGATGATTTTGGCGCCTATGGTCCGACTAACGGACCCATCTCCCAAAAACTTTCAGCTGTATTACTTTAAACTCCTCAGAGGCTAACTGACAAAGAGATGAAGATGAATAAAGGGAACACGCAGTAAAAGAGCAGAAGGGACAGATTTAGAGAAAATGGATGAGGATAGTAAAAGAACAAAGGGGAAAGACATGGCTGAGGAAATGGGGATGTGGAGAGAGAGGGAGAGAGAGAGAGAATTAGGAAAGAAGGAATGGGCAATGAAGAAGCAGGGAGAGAGGGAAATGGCGAGCATGTGGGACAAGATGTGGGCCAGTGTTGGTGTGTGTGTGTGTGTGTGTGTGTGTGTGTGTGTGTGTGTGTCAGAGAGAAATATACAGATGCCAATAGTGATAGAGTAAGCATGGAGACAGGAAAGGATCAAGAATGAGGGACGTGTGTGTGTGTGTGTGTGTGTGTGTTGGGGGGTGATGATGATGGAGAAGGCTAGCTCACTGAGCAGGGTCATAAAGCCTGCGTGCTGATTCTGTCACTGGGAATGATTTACTTACACACACACACACACACACACACACACACACACACACACACACACACACAGAAGCATGTGACACACTTACAGTAGGCGTCCATCACAGCTTGCCTGCCCTTGGAAATCGTCTTTCTCTGTCCCTTTCTGCGATTCCTCTTTCTATTTCCCTCTCTAAGCATCGCTGTCTCACACACACACACACACACACACACACACACTCACGCACACACACACAGCCCACTCTACCATCACTGTACCCCCCGCAACAAATGACACAGTAGAGAGAGAGAGAGAAACAGTTATTTTCTTGTCCTTCTCTCAAAGTCATTTTAAAAAAAAATATATTATATGGTTCACCTGCCAGTTTAATGGTAGGTGTTGTCAAAGTCATAGAACAGCGGGGTAGATGGTGGCACACGTCAGACTGCTGCTGGACTCTAATCAGGCTGGGTTTTTAGGGGCATTTTGTTCCTTTTTAGGGGCAATTTATTGAGCTATGAGGCAAATAAACACTCAATTTGTACCACTAGGATTTGCTTCATTTAAATCCAGGCTCTTCAACTGGCGGCCCGTGGGCCGGATACGGCCCGCAATTGATTTTTTTACTGGCCCTTTGATTCATTCCCATGAACTCAGAGAAAAACTTTTCATCTATTATATTTCATCTGTATGCACTTTTTCCTGCAAATGGGCGAGTTCATACAGCAAAGACTTCTATCTATAAGTCAACTGAATTACCTTACAAAGGGAAACTACAAAGTTGTTACAACAGGTTTTCATAACACAAAAACTACCTATCAAGTAAAGTGTGACGTCAGCTGTGTTTATGTCAGGACAACTCGGGTGGAAATAATTTTGTCCGAGTTTCCGACTGGGAATTCCGACTTGAACGACAGTTCTGCTGCACTTTTCTGTGTTGGAAGTCATTTTTCTCCGACTTCTGAGTACAATGGAATGCAGCATTAAAGATAGGCCTATACTAGATTGCGTAATACAGTATTTTTGCACTCCACTTTGGAATTATACTTTGTTTAAAAATAATGTGAACTATATGAGAAGACCAAATTGCACTTGTGAATTGCACATGTGAACATACATGAGCAGCTATACTTGAGAGAAATCAAAAATCTATGGCCCCTCAACTGGTAAAATTTTAATTATCTGGCCCCAATTCCAAACTAGTTGAATACCCCTGATTTAAATCATAATATCCCACATGTCCCATACTTGTTTGCCACTGCTGGAAAGTGGTGGCAGGCCTTACAGAAGAGGATGATGCTGTTTTCCCCTCTCTCTGTCTGTTTCTCCCAGTCCATCTTTCTCCCCTCGATATTTTTTTTTTTTTTTACCATACTGGTTTTTATTTTTGGTTGATGCAGTGGTTCTACTGCTTCAAGCTTCATACTCAGTTGTTTTCTGGTCAAAAAACGCTCCATTTTCCTCACCTGGAAAGAATCCTCTGCCATAGGCTCCCACCAATCATCTAAGGAGGCCCACAAGGGACAGTTGTCGCATTCACGCGTGAATATATGACAGCTCAATAAATGAAATGTGAACAGGGTGAAATGCAAAAAAGGATTTCAATTTTTTTGCCCCATCATTTTTAATTTCACAGGGATCTTTATGGACTTTGAAGGGCATTTTTGCCCCAAGCCCCCGTTAATGTCTGCTCTAAATTGGCTTCTATCAGGCAGGTTTAGGCATGAATACACATCCACATTCATACATTCAGTTCAATGCCTTCTGTGTGATGAAGTTTGAGTTTCTGTAGGTGGCGCTCATTTCTTTGTCTGTTCAGCCATTGTGGATTTTGCTGCTCATGCTAATTACCCAGTTCTTCTTCTGTTTATTCCAAACAAACTGGAAACGTAAAATGCATCACTTCATGTGTGCCAGAGGATTTTTCCAAAGAAAGCAGCAAAACGGTCATTTATTTCTATGAAAATGATGCAGATTATTACATTAAGAACCATTTTCTGGTATCTAATCCTTTTTTTTAAGAGTGTACTACAGCCCCCACTGGACCTGAAAACAGTACTGAAAAATGGCCATCCTAAGGTGGACTAAGGCACCATGTCCTGGGTTCGAATCCGGCCCAGGACCTTTGTTGCATGTCATCCCCCTGTCTCTCTCCCAGTCTTTCCTGTTGCTCTCTACTTTGAACTGCATAATAAATACAAAAATGCAAAAAAGATGAAAATGAAAAAAGCCAGCTGGCAAAAACCACTGTTTACAAGTCACTCTGATTTAGCATGGTGGTGAGTGGGAGGGAGCGTCCTTTCTGTCACATAACAATGAACTCGAAGGATGAAAAGAGCATTGCAAAAAGTGTCTTTCCCTCATAGCAAGCAGGTCTTTCCAATGAAAACTGATTGACTCAAACTACATTTCAGTCCACATAGTATGTGTAACATGAGAGAAACCTTCATGTTCTGTGATGTGATAACACCACATAACACCCTGTACATGCCACACCACAAAACAACGCAGTCTCTCACCCTGCGAGTTTCAAAGAGCCGCAAAAGCAAATGCATCGCCAGCAACCTCCCTTTCCTCTGCCGCCTTCCATCCACCTCTTCGGGAGGAGGAAAAATCCGAGCTTAAGCCTGTTGTTGCTGTTGGTGTTTAACAGTGGCGGCTTTTGATTGACAGATACTGACTCAGCGGGAGGCAGCGTGCCAGAGAGAGAGAGAGAGAGAGAGAGAGAGTCTGGGAGAGATTTAGCCTGAGAACAGAAAAAAAAAAGAAACACAATAGTGAAAAAACAAGAACGGGGCTGAATCAAGATTCGGAGAGAGGGAAGGGAGAGAGACAGAGGAAGACAAAGAGAGAGAGCGACTATCTGCATGCACCCCAGGAGGTCTTGTATGTGTCTATGTGAGGCGGCATGGAACAGCAGTGTTACATTGCAGACCTTACTCACAACACAGGCTCACATACAGAATGACAGGCAGACTCACATTGCAGCATTTCATTAGATAGAGTCACACTGCAACTGTGCGCTTGAATTTGTGAGTATGTGTGTGTATTCATGTGTGTCAATTTATGTTCATAGACACAGGAATACAATGTTTCTGCAGTGTATGTATGCATTAGAGCGTCTTACTAGAACAGCAGCAGATGTGGTGGGACCATGGCTAGCTCCATCGTGCTACAATTGAGCACATCACTGAATTACTGAGCGTCTAAAGATGTGCATAAATCAGTCTTGTGGCACAGATCTGTCATTTTGTGATTGTATGGGGGAAAACAGTTAACACAGCCATGAAAAGCCATAAAAGTGTGGAAAAACCTGATTCTCACCACATCAGAACAGTAGAAGCCGTTTCAGCACTATGGAGAGCTCCTTCTTGCTGCCCAATAGGATTCACAGTATTGGGTGCGGAGCTGTCCATGGTGCTGAAACACTAGTATGACTATGAGTATGACCAAGGACAACACTAGCTATGGTTCCATGCAGAACAAGTCAGCATTCTGAATGAATTCCTTCTGATTGAAGACTCCAGATCAACTGTTCACATGGACACTACATGAAGTGATCTGATACAGGTGTGCGTTTGCATGGACCAAATCACATAATCAGAATAAATGTTGAGAAAAATTTTCAGACTTGTCCAGAAATAGTTTTCACTTACTGTAAGTGGATGAACACGTGCAGAAAGAATAGTATGTATTCCAACTAAAGAAGCAGGTGTCATCGGCGTAAGCTTTTACATGGCAATTAGCTGCTAATGTTCTATTCAACAGATTATGAAAGGTTTACAGTAAATCTAGCTACTGCTTCATTATACTAGGCGACCTGCTAATGAGTTGAAATGATAGTAATACAGAGTTGACAGACTTAGAGACAGACAGCCAGAGCCAGTGGCCTCATTCATAGAAAGATTTCACAATCAAATTTTATCTTATGAATGTTCAACTGTAGAAATGTCATGTCAGTGTCATTATTAAATAGGCCTCGAACTTGATGTGGAAGTGCACCCGCTCTTTGCCGGCTCCAGCAGAACAGTAGAGAAGCATGATGAATGTGAAGCCTTCTAAACCAGACTTCATACCCACAGCCCATCCGGGTTGTTACAGGAGAGAGCTACCAGTCTCTCTTTGTGCCTGTCAGCATCACAAAATTGTCATTCCTAATTTACAGGGCGCTGACATCAGATGCTGTGCAACATGTCATGAGCTATGAATTATAAGGTTCTACCTGGGTGGGAGTGCAGTTGTGAGATATTGAGCATCAACGATTTGACACACCAGCTGGCAAAACCGTTATGTACTTTCTATCTTTTTAAACTTCAAAAGGTTATTTAAAAGAAAAGAAAAAAAAACACAAGCATTTAAAGTAACATTCAAAGATTATGAATATGTGGATAACTCAGTGTTGATGAAATCTGATGAACAGCCAACATGACTAACAGCTTAGCAATGAAGCCAAAATACTTTAGCTGTTTAGATTTTCATCATCAACACTATGAAAGTAGATGGTTTGGGTGGGAATGAATGAACAGGGAAGAACCATGTGCTCTGCTGCTGTGTTTACCCTGCTTCGCCCTGTCTCCTAAGTGTAACTAAAATTGCATCCAAAAGTACTGCTCCCATCTCAACCCGCAGAGCTGTTTACCTCCTCCAAACTCTTCCGTCTGATATTAGGCCCAGGAACCGCCACAGCCTTGCCAAGCTCCACTTAGCCCTGCTGCAGCAAAATGGCAAAAGATAGCACTTTCCAACCATCCATTTTCAAGCAATTTCAAGCAACCAAGCAATTTCAACTATCCATTTATCCACCAACTCTCCACTGAGGCACATGTCCTGTGCGGCGTCGCGCGATTGGATAATACCATGAGCTGACAGCCAATCCGCAAGCGGGGGGAAACTTCCCGTCTGACCAGGCTGAGGGAGCCAATGGGAGCCGCTCTAATTGAACCTGCCAATCAAACACCAGCATCTCCACTTGGCTCCTTTAACCTCCTCTCTCTTCTCTCTCTACATCCATTTCTCTTTCGCTTTACCCCCCACTCTCCTTGCCTCTCTCTCCCTCTTTTCCGCCCGTCCGCTAATTAGTCTCGCGGGTCCTGGCAAAAACGAAAGACATCATCGGACAGAGATAAATCCAGACAGAGACAAATGAGGACAACTTTTTCACCGCCGAGCTTCTATAAATAGAGACGGCAGTTAGGCAGCAGGCTTTAGCGGCGAAGCAGGTTTCCGGCAAACACCAACATCAGGTGAATTATCAGTGGAACACATTGAGGAGGGACGAGAGAAAGCGGTTTTGTTGTTGCCAGAGGGAGCGGGATAATGTCATGTAATGTAATGGGACACTTTAGGGGAATTCTGAGGTCACCTGGCACCAAAGATCAGCCAATAACATGGCAATTGCAGTAGCATGCGTTTTACCATTAGAGGTCATGCTTTAGACAGATTTGGGTTTGGGGTTTAGTTACTCTTTGAAGATACATTGACTTCCATGACGTAATGGGAGGTAATGGGAGTTCTGTGACCACCCTTCCACCTGAAAAAAAATTGTGTGGTGATGTTACAGATTGTCATCCATTGATTTTTCCATTCCTCTCTTCCTTCCCTGGACTGCCTCCACTCCTTTGCTTTTTTCACCTTTCTATCCTTCTATCCCATGCCACCATCCTCCCCTTCCCCCTCTCTCTCTCTCTCTCTCTGTCTGTCTCAGGTTGTTCATACAGTGACAGCTGTTGTGCTTTTGGCTCGGTGACGTGTGTGTGTGTGTGTGATGTGTGTGTGTGAGAGCTGTCCTTTTAAGTCTCCCTCTTCTCTTTGTACACCAGGCCCGCAGCAGAACCTAGTAAATCTGTTGGAATAGTGAACGCCTCACTGCACAGGAGCTGTGTGTGTGTGTGTGTGTGTGTGTGTGTGTGATTTTCAGTGTGTACCCATTGTTTATGTTTGCCTGTGTTCCTGTTCCTGTTGTGGCTACAGTGTGAGTTTGTGTTGGCGTGTACATAGGTGTGTTTGCTTATTTGTGTGCATATTTTGTGTGGATGAGTACCTTGTACAATGTGTGTGTGTGTGTGTGTGTGTGTGTTACCCATCCATTGGCTGAACACCTGAGTGCCCACAGTGACAGAGAGGGATGGCTGGCTGTCCAAACCAACAACCTACAGCCAACACAGACGGCTCCCAATTCGGTTGGCTTAGTGTTTTATCATGCACTCACACACACACACACACACACACACACACACACACACACACACACACACACACACACACACACACACACACACACAAACAAACACACACGCATACAAACACCAACAGTTTGTTACATATGTAAGTATTCCACATGGAGGGCCTTAGTTGAAATCCCATGTCGCTTAGTCCTTCACACATGCATGCACACATGGCAGGTACACACAAACAAGCATAGGATATTTCCCTCTGGTGCGTAGACTGTTTTTATTTGCTTATTTATACATTAACCTGACTCTGAAAACTAATTTATATATAATCATTTTTTATCTATGTAGCGCTTTTCAAAAAAACATTTACAAAGTGCAAAATCAACAGCAAAAACAATAGGAGAAATGTAAAAGCAAGGCAAGAATCCAAAAATGGAGGTGAAAAACAAAAGGTACAACAAAATAGATGCCATTATACAGTATATATATACAGTATATGCAGTATGTATGTATTGAAGTATATCATCACATATCTGAAACCTTGTGATAATGAGACAATTGTAATGCCATGTGAATTCAAGGAGAAACATGAAGGCACACACACATACACTCATCTGTCCTTTGTTCCGTTTTTCAGATTTTTTGTGCCACAGCGAACGCAACATGGGATTTAGGATTTTTTTTTTTTTAAATACGATGATGAGCGGTTTAACGAACGATGGTGATTACAGTGATGACGGATGATTGTGAATTCATGGGAGACGCGTTGATTGGATGATTATGTTAATGTGCGACTTCAAAGCGAATCAGATAAACAGATATTAATTGCACAGACAAGTCATATACAAATATAAACTCTGATTTGGGCTAAAAAAGAATACAAAAAATCTGTATGGAAATGATTTATACCATCTAGCACACAGCAGACTAACAACAAACTACATATACACAAAATCACACAAAACACACATACAGTACAGCACACACACACACTCTTTCTCTCTCATACAAAGATTGTTTATTTGTGTAAAGTGTAGATTCATTAACTCCGCTGTAGTCCATTTGAAGCAGGTTTTCTGGTGAGGACAGATGCAGAAAAACGAAGAGTTGTTTTCCACTTAGAAAAGCCATTTTCATCCCACTGTATTATTGCTATCCAACATATGCCACTGCCACTTCCACTTAGAGTCATAATCCACACCATTTTCACATAAACACATTTCCATTTTGCTACTCCTATCACCGATTGTTATAACACAATAGTGACTCAACCTATATCCAGTTCATGAATGCTTTTATATTGTCTGTTCTAAACAGCCGGAGTCTGGTAGCTCTGTCCTGGGAATGTGATGCAAACAGTTTTATAGCAGTTTCCTTTATAGAAAAGACCAGAACCAAACAGATTACTACCTGTGTGTATGTGTTTTCTATATGTGTGTGTGTGTGTGTGTCCTATGGTTATCCGCTGATGTGACCTTTCAAGAAGACAAGTATCGATTTGTTAACAAAGCTCAGAGGGGAGAGACAGAACAATAGAAGCAGAATGGCAGGCACAGAAAACGAGGCAGACAGCAATAAGCAGTAAAGAATAGAAAGAGGTCATATCTATTTATCTATCAGCCTTTAATTAAAAATGTAACGTCGTCCACCTCTGATATGATGGATATGATGCCGTTTGATTATATGCTTATTATGTATCTGATTAATTCTACACTGGTTGTCTATGGGAAGCCCTTATCCTGAATTGATTCTAATGGTCTATTCTAAGTGTGCTTGATTGTGTTAGTATTATTATTATTAGTAGTAGTTGTATTGTCATGTGATGGTCTAAATGCCAAGAATAAAAACCAAGGGAAAACACTGAATATTGGGAATTTGGGGATTTTGTATGCATGAAAATGGATAAATTGGAAGATAGCGAAGATATCGGCACAAAATATTTACAGTACCATGCCTCTGTATGCATGTTTCATTCCAAAATGATCCAGCATTTGGAAAAAAGGGGCACCTAGCAGTAGTAGTAGTAGTACCTTGTATTTCAATGGAGAGTTTTAGTCTCACATGATGGTCTAAATCCTATTAAACACTGAATACATGCACTTAAAAAAAAGAAAAAAAACGCTACATATTCATTTACTTATTTTTGCGTGAAAACAGTCAAATTTAAAGCTGCGGTATCGAACGTCTCTACAGAACATCGCCTATCAACATTCGGCCTTCAAAAAACCAAACGCTAGTCGAACCCCACCTGCTTTCCCTAAGAGTTCGAATTAGGGACAGACAGAAGCAGAAACTGAGAAATGAGAGAGAGAGAGAGAGAGAGAGAGAGAATGTCAGGGCCATCTGAAAGCGAAGCCATAGTGAAGCGGCGGTATCGATTTTGGAGTATAAGCAGATGAGAGGAGAGCTGGAGCGTGTGATGCCGGCTGACAGATACACCGAATCGCCCCCCCCCCCCCCCCAGCGCCTCTTCACCTATAGCCCAATCGGGCGCGCTCGCATACTAATGACACTCCAGATACGGACTTCCAACTGTACGAAGCCCGATCCAAAGCGTTCTGATTTTCCCTCTTCGTTAACCTCCATCCATCCATCCACATCCGTCCTTTTGACAGTGACATGAACTTCACATGCATTACCCATTCATCTCCATCTTACACTTCATCCCAAACTTCTATGTTTTTCCCCCATCCTTGCACCGACATCATAACTCACACCTTCAAGCCTCGACTAAAAATATAGGGATCCAATACTGTATCTAATGGAAGGAACCCCCTTGACATGTCCCATGAGAGCAGGTTTGCGCTTGCCTCTCTGTCATATATGGCTCCTGAAAGCCTTTTAAAGAGTGAAATGGAGCGGCTTGAGATGATATGACCATTTTCACAGAGCTGTGTCATTAAAGCGCTATCTCCTGTGTCCCCCTCGTCTCATCTTATCAGCCCGTATTGAGGGAAGGCTTGTTTATTTTGCGCCGTTCTTCTCTCGCTCGGATGAGTCACAAGTGCGCCGTCTTCTCTCTTGTCTTTCTTCTCGTCCCCGCTCGTCCTGTCCCTCCTCTTCTTCACCTCCCCTCGTCCGCTCGCCTCTCCCCTCCCGTCTCCTCGCCGCACCTAATCCCCAAAGTAAATAGCTAAGCCTGCCTAAGGCTAGTGTGGGTGTGTGTGTGTGTGTGTGTGTGCACTTGCACCGCATGTACGTGCACTCCGCTTCTGTGTATATGCATGTGTGCAGAGAGTCTGTGTGTGTGTGTGTGTGTGTGTGGGTTAGTGTATACTCATGTATGTCATGTACATGTGGGTCCACTACATGTCAAATACATGTGTGTCTTGTCCCTCTTCTTTGTTATACATAATCTCAGAAGAAAGGAAAGCAGTAAACAATGTAGACAAAGGGACACACACACATTCATCCAGTTACTATTAGCCTATAAGTAGCCTAACCTGATTCTGGATGACGGGCTACGCTCTCTATCTCATTACCACGTTGACATTTGATTTGCTGTTGTGTTGCCATGATGGTGACTATAACAAAAGATGTAGTGGAGGATGGAACTTCCTTTTTATTTTTGCAGAATAGGGCTGGTATGCTGCCAATCTTTAAAAAGTTGCAAAATATTGTAAATGATCTAAACTCAAGGTCTTAAAAGGCCCTAAATATGGGTCAATGTTGCATTTGAGTCCTAGGTGTGGTTTCAGAGACCGTAAAATGCCTAACAAAACAGAGGGAGGTATGCTTGTGGGGTAAAAATCATAATAAATTTGATTGAAACTGGCATTAAAGGTCCCATATTCTCCACTTTCCCGAGTTTTATTTTGTGTCTTCAGGTACATTCAAAGTTGTGTGTGTGGTGTCATGAACCAAAAACACTCTCAATCCATTTTCACACGTTCATTTTCCACCATCTCTCTGAGCCTTACCAAGAACAGGCTGTTTCTGTCGCCGTGTCTTTAAGGCTCATTAATATTAACGACCCCTCTGTTCCGATTGGCTAACCGTGTGAAAACCGAGTGAAACGTGAGACAACACAGCTCTGGCAGAACAGGCAGCTACAGGTAGGGAAAACTCTCCGGTAATAAACAATGACAACCGCTCAACCGCTTTGAAAAAAACACTTTGTTAGTCTATTATTTCTTACAGAAATGATAATGAGCGAAACTTTGTGACGCCACAAAGTTACGGAAGTCCAAACGGCTCGTTTAGAGGCTCGCTTTTCTGATATGGATTGTGTGGATTTAGTTGGTGACCGTGCGTTTTGATACTTTCACCATGTTTAGATAGACCATCCAACTCCTTTATAATCACAGAGGCAAGGGGAGTCCTGTTTTACACCATATGGGGCCTATAAAATTTTGCGGAAAAAACCCTCATAGAGTTTAACCACCTTTTTAGGGCTGCCATGAGTGTTTAGGATGCAAATTCAGAATATACATCATAGTTACTATAGTATCAAAAAATGTCTTTCTAGGAAAAAAAACAACACATAAATATTAATGCATTTCTTTGTTGATAGTGGTGGTTGTTATTGCCTCGTGATACGCTGGAGGTCACAGGTCACCCGCTTTCTTTATCCACCACCACTTCAGAGAATATGAAAAAAACATGCTCTAGATTGTTTATGAAGTCTAATGGAAATGGCCCTCACAGTGACACAATCTCCGGGATTCCGTAACGGTAACCATGGCGATGCGGCTCTACTGTAGCTCTGACGACGGCTGGTTTTATGGCTGTCAAAGCGTTATGATGTTAATAAAGTTGGGTCACGCTGTGCAGGGCCCCCGGGCAGCGGTGCACCATGGGATTGATTGATGGCTCTGTTGTCAGTTCAATCTAAGAAATGCATTGGAAGCGGGAGGGAGGGGATGAGTGGAGGAGAGAGGGATGGAGGGAATGGAGAATGGATTGGAAGAGGAGAGGAGAGGGCGAAAGAGGGAAGGGGGATAATGAGAGAATATAGCGGCATGGGTGAAGGAAAGCGAGCGGAGGAGGCGAGAAATGTGGGAAAGGGAGAGGGGGATGAAATGAGAGAAAGAGGAGAGGATGGACAGGCAGTGGGTGAGGGGGAAAGAGATATATGCTTTGGATGTACATGAAGAGAGGGAAAGAGAGTAAAACGACAAATTGCACGGGGAAAGAGAGGAGGGACGAGGGAAAGAAGGGAGGGAAAATGAGAGAGGGAGTGTTGTATTATGTCAGAAAAGGATGGAGGCAAGAGAGAAAGGGGCGAGATGGAGGGAGGGAGTGATGAAGAGCAGAAAGTGAGGGAGGGATTCTTCTATGGCAGGGGGAAAAAAAGAGTGTAAGAAGTATGCAAAATGAAAAAAATGATATCCAAAAATAGGGGAACTGAGGGGGCCGGGGAGGAGAAAATCAGATTTTGTCAAGGAGCTGAGTGGGATTGATAGCCTTGGATGACTGAGAGAGAGAGAGAGAGAGAGAGAGAGATGAGTGAATGAGTGAATGAACAAGAGGGCAAAAGAGAGGACGGTTAAGACATCGAGTGGTTGAGTAACTGTTAGGGATGGGACGATATATCGAAATTCAATATATCGCGATACAAAAATGTGACAATATGATATGAACTACATGTTATTCTGCTGTAGTAATCATAAATGAGACTCTTGACCATCACAGTTCCATAAGCTCTCCATCCAAATTATATTATTGTCACTTTGTAATGACATTTTAAAATTGTTGTTTACATTCTAGCAGCCAATGGCATCGCTAGAAAGATTTGACTCAGAAGTAAACATAATTCTGCACAGTCAGACTTTGTTGTCATTGAACTTTTATTTATCACATTGTATCGTGGTTGTATTGAATCCCTAGTAACTGTCTGTATACAATCCAGTGACATTGAATTACAATGGAAAAAACATCCAGCTTGGAGTCATAATGTCAACATGGCATTCGATATGTGATATCGGACATCCACACACACACACACACACACACGCACACTGACCTATTGATTCCCAGAGTTGATACATGCAGGAATAAATGATTAGCATTCTAGGGCACCACATAACACTCCAGTCTACCACAACACACACACACACACACACACACACACACACACGCACACACACACTCCTATCGATTCAATGGTGCAATAGCTAATAAATAGATGAGCTATGTTGCATAAGAGTTTCTTTGGAGCTCCAATGCGTCTCGGCTGCATTTACACCTGCTTGATGTGTTTCTGCTGTACCTGATTACAATTCGATCACCTAGGATGTGTGTGTGTTAAGTGGAAAGTGGGGAGTGTTAAGTAACACACACACACACACACACACTCACCAGTGGGTTAGGTTGCATTACAGACCATCATGTTGCAGGACTGGTCAGGCTGGCCTTGCTGGAGCGAAATCATTAGCTTCCGACTGTTTTTCTACTGTGTGAGATGCAGTTAGTGCCGTCGTGAAAGTCTATGGAGGAGGACAAAAAAAAGGATTGTGGGGGGAAAAAAAATAAATAAATCGACAGGCCGTGAGGTGTTTAAGTCGTGCAGCCTCAGCAAACAAAGACATAGTGTGTGTGTGTGTGTGAGAGAGAAGAGAGAGAGAGAGAGAGAGATGGACACAGATAGTAGAGCCTTGCAGCCAGTGTCCATATCTCTTGCCACCAATGACTCCTCCTGCTGCACTACAACTAATGGACTCTCTCCTCCTCTCCTCTCCTCTCCTCTCTTATCTGCTCTCTCTCTCTCTCTCTCTCTCTCTCTCCCTCTCTCCCCTTCTATCTCGCAGTACTCGGTGCCCCGCTATCTCTCGCCACTTCGCCGCTCCACTTCTATCTCATTTTTATCATGCTTTGGTCTTTCTCTCTTCCTCTCACCCCCGCTCTCTCCTTCTCTCTCTCTCTCTCCCTTTCTCTCTCTCTCTCTTTCTGCTTTCCCTCTGCGTCCCCGCCTGTTTAATTCTGTCCCCATCCTTCCCTCCGCCATGACCGAAAAGCCCAGAAGTTCATCCTCCCTCTGAAACTCGGCCGTATCTCTGTCTACATCAAACGCAGCGCAGCCCCAAAAAGGGAGGAATAAACATGTCAAAGGAATGCTTTTTTTTTTTTTTTTGTTTAACTTTGCCTCATCACACTCTGGCTTACTTTGCCATGAACTGAATAGTTTAATCAGGGTGAAAGCTATGATATTATCCAGTTTTCGCCTGTTAATGACACTTAAGTCACAAAGGGAAGGAAATTGTTCTTTAAGCTTTGAGACATGGATTGGAAACTCAATATTAGGAAGGTGGTTAAAATGTTCTTTTTGTATCTTCCATTTCCATCAGGATCTATTTTCTCTCTTCTTTATCTCCCTCTGTTGTTCAAAATCCATCCCTTTATGCATGACACTTAAGAATTTCATTCAAAAACTAGAAAGCGACATTTCCTGGAGAACAAGTCTGGGCTAGCTGTACAGTATCGGATAAGACACAGTAGTTGATACTTAATGGTTTCTAGGGCATAATAAAGTGGTTGCTAGGTGATTACTAGTGGTTGCTAGGGTGTCACTAAATGGTTGCTAGGGTGTTTCCATTTGGTTACTAGGGTGTTACTAGATGGTTGATAGAGTGTACTAGATGGTTGCAAGGGTGTTTCTAAGTGGTTGCTAGGGTGTTCCTATGGCATTGTTAAGGTGTTTCTATGTGGTTGGTAGGGTGTAGTAGGTGGTTGCTAGGGTGCTTTTACTTGGTTGCTAGGGTGTTTCCACGTGGTTGCTAGGGTGTTTCCACTTGGTTGCTAGGGTATACTAGATGGTTGCTAGGGTGGTTCTAGATTTATAGATAGAATAATGGATACAGAGTGACAAATGACATTTTTACAGGCAGGATCCTCTATATCTTTATCTATATATTTAGATTTTTTATTCCCCAAAATGGATGCATGGTGTTTTGGAATGAATGAATGAATGAATGAATGAATGAATGAATGAATGAATGAATGAATGAAAAGAAGTTCTTAGGGATGTTTCACACAGAAATGAATGGTTTCTTACCTGTACTCCTGGTCTCTCTGTGCCTTCCAGATGACCCAGGAGCAGTATATCCTTGCAGCCCAGCCCAACCCGCTCCACCAGCGGGGGGCGTCGGTGTGCGGCGCCCCGGTCTACCCGGCGGTGGGCATCTACGGCTGGAGGAAGAGGTGCCTCTACTTCTTCATCCTCCTCCTCCTCGTCACCATGATCGTCAACCTGGCGCTGACCATCTGGATCCTCAAAGTCATGAACTTCACTCCGGTAAGAAGAGAGAGAGAGAGAGAGAGAGTGCGTGTGTGTGTGTAATTAAAATGCCAGGATGTTATATGGGGTTGTGTTTATATGTGAGTTTATGTGAGATGAAACTATCAAGCTCTCCCTGAAGCAGTGGTGTAAAAAGGCTGCTCATAATGGAATGCAACAAGAGAGTGATGATAAAATGAACAACAGCAGTTCGACGCCTGCCTCAGGAGTGAGTGGTGTGTGTGTGTGTGTGTGTGTGTGTGTGTGTACTAGGGTTATACCAATAAATCAGGCTAATACTGTCCTTTTATTAGAAATCATAGCTGGTGCAGTCAGTGTCGTCAACTTTCGACTGGACTGATTTAATGCGTTTTTTTGAATACATATCTAATGTAGAATTTACCTATACTGGTTGTCTATTGGAAACCTGATTGATTCTAATCATACATATTGATCAGATTCCATAAGTATGCAGCAATATGTTTTCCTCTCCTACTTCTTCCTCTTTATATTATTGTTATCCTGGGTTTCAGTGGAGAATTGTCTTGTCCCATGAGGGTGGAAAAGCCTCTGAAACAGCATTTAGACCATCATGGGACACTAAAACTCTCCATTGAAACCCAGGATAATAACAATAATATGAAGAAGAAAAGAGGAAACCTGATTGATTCTAGTGATACCTTTTGATCAGATTCCATGAGTGTTTTCCTCTTTTTCTTTTTCATATTATTGTTATTATCCTGGTTTTCAATGGAGAGTTTTAGTGTCCCATGATGGTCTCAATGCTGTTTCAGAGGCTTTTCCACCCTGACAAGCATACACTTCTGGTGGAAAACATTGAAATTTGTCACATTTTTTGAATAATTGGGCAAAATATCTTCCATTCCATGCATTTTTCACACTTGTACAAATGAAGCTTTTCATTCCAAAATTAGATTTCTCTTTCTGGATTATAGTGACTCACTCTGTCCTGGTTGCAGTTAGGCATCTATTTCCCAGCTTGTCCAGAATGGATGGACCATATATTCCCCTGCTTCTGTTTTTTCTCAAAGCTTCACATGGTGTTGCTCCCGGGCATCTCTCTGAACTTCTGACCCCCCCTCCTAACAGTACTGCCAGGTCACTCAGGTCCTCTAATCAGGGTCTCCTGGCGGTCCCCAGGTCCCGGCTGAGACGGGCTTTTGCCATGGCTGCACACTGAGACTGTGGAATAGCCTTCCCCGAAGCATCAAATCAGAATCTTTTTTTTGGGGGGCTTTTCGCTGTGTCTGACATGTTCTTTTATGCTCTATCGCTCTTATTCCATGCTTTTAACCACGCTCTTATTTCCCTTACGTCTTAATTTCGCTGTTGATGTTCCCCCTTTCTGCTTTTAAAAGGCTATATGGATAAAATTGAATTGACCACTTGGGGAAAAAAGTGGAATCTACCAGAAGAAACACTGAATACTAATAATAATATGGTGTGTAAAACAGGATTTCCCTCGCCTCTGTGATTATAAAGGAGTTTGATGGTCTATCTAAACATGGTGAAAGTATCAAAACGCACGGTCGCCAACTAAATCCACACAATCCATATTAGAAAAGCGAGCCTCTAAACGAGCCGTTTGGACTTCTGTAACTTTGTGGCGTCACAAAGGTTCGCTCATTATCATTTCTGTAAGAAATAATAGACTAACAAAGTGTTTTTTTCAAAGCGGTTGAGCGGTTGTCATTGTTTATTACCGGAGAGTTTTCCCTACCTGTAGCTGCCTGTTCTGCCAGAGCTGTCTCACGTTTCACTCTTGAAACGGTTAGCCAATTAGAACAGAGGGGTCGTTAATATTAATGAGCCTTAAAGGCACAGCGACAGAAACGGCCTGTTATTGGTAAGGCTCAGAGAGATGCTGGAAAATGAACGTGTAAAAATGGATTGAGAGTGTTTTTGGTACATGACACCACACACACAGCTTTGAATGGACCTCAAGACACAAAATAAAACACTGGGAAGTGGAGAATATGGGACCTTTAAAGATATTGAACGTTGCCGCAAATGATCAGCTATTGGCAGATTAAATCCAAAACATTTACAAAACCCATTTCAGCCAAAACCGGTCTATGTTTTTGTAAGTCTTTCTCGGCTTCTTTTCAACTCAGTCTTCAGCCAAGGGTTACCGCACCCTACTTCCAATATCCCATACTGCCTTGGGGCTCGGGGAAGCGGCGCTGTGATCGTATATATGCAAATGAGGCAGGGCCGGGTGACCCCCGCGCACCCCTGGTAAAGCCTTCCCTCGTCGCGCCTTCTGTTTCAATAAACGACGTCGGAATATAAGAGAGGAAAAAACGGAAAGGAAGCAGTCAAAAGAATATGCCTGGGGGAAGGCAGTCGGCGCTAAGCATGAAAGGGGAAGGGAAGAGATTTCATACGTACTCGTATGTGAGAGGGAGACAAAGGGTATGAAAGAGTGAGAGAGAGAGGAAGCGCTGTGAAGGAAGGGTGGGAGTAAAAGAAAAAACAAGAGGGAGATGAGAAAAAGAGTGGCGGACGGGGAGGGAGCGGGTGAACAGGAAGACGTGGCGAAGTGTTTTTTTTTTTGGGGTTATTCTGAGTGAGAGAGCAGGAAGAGATTACAGTAGTTGAGTCTCTAATGATCCCTGTGGGGAAATTTTGACGTTGCATCAGAAAGTAGTAGTAGGATGCAGCAAAGACACATACGGTATCTATCAATAAGAAGAGAGAAAATGGGGGTTATATAAATATAAAAAACTGACATAGGCCTAGTTGCATTTACCAATGAAAAGGTGTAAAAAGTCTTCAGAGGCAGCAGAACTTACTGAGACAGAAAGACAATGAGGGATTTGTGCATTATGAAAAGAATTATAAAAACATCTCTATATATGCAAAATATAACAATGAGAGGAATATGAAAGTATGAGAAAAGACAATATCTGAAAAAATTATAGCATATACAGGATTGGATATGTTGTATAGGGATGGGACGATATATCAAAAATCAATATATCGCAAATGTACAGATTCGCAGATATGTACAGAAAAAGGGACAATGCACTAAAACACATCATAAAATTTGAAATCTCATAATCCGAGCATGAGAAATACAGAAGCAAAAGAGATAGAGAAAGCAGAGTGAAAAAGACGAGAGGCAGCGAGAGAGAGAGAGAAAGAGGATAGAAAAAAGCAATGAAGCATTGTCAGAAATGTTGAAAGAGAAACAGATTAAAACAGATGTACCAAGACGGTAAGAAAGAGAGAGAAGACCAAAATAGAACAAGACACCACGACATAGAAAATCCCTGAAAAAATAGTAATGAAAATATGTATATATATATATATATATAAAATGTCTTTTTTCAGTCATGCTTTATTTGGATAGTCCAATACAAGTTGAATATAATGTGTCGCTAAAAAGTCTTTCAGGTGATACAATAGTGTGGTAAGTAGTCTGGCTACCTATCACATGGCTTTCAGGCGTTAGACTTATCCCAAAATCCTATTGTACAGATGAATATTTGTCATCCTAGACCGGTGTGGTCCCTCCGGCCTTCCAGCTATTAGCCCGGTCCCTGCGTCTCCCACTCGACGCAGAACAGGCCGGCGTGGTCGAGAGTATAGCGAAGCAGCGATTAGCCAGTGCCGCCGCGGAAGGAGAGAGGGAGTGACGGGGTGAGCAGGTTTAAACAGAGCGTCCCATCATCCACGCTCAGCCTCTCCTTCCTGTCCTCTGCCACAGGGGGTCCTTAGGGACTTGGAGAGGTGTCTGTTTCGCCGCCTGATGGAGTGGAAGTGAGTGGATGATAGGCTGGCAGAGGAAGTGAGAGCGAGTGAGTCTGGAGTGTGATCTGTGTTTGTGTGAGTGTAAAAGTGCTTATCGAGGAACAGTCGCCTTCGCTATCTTCCATTTCGGGGTATTTTCAAACGGTACGGTCTGTTTGCTCCGAGTCCAAATCAGCGGATGAGTTGTTGCTTTGCTGTATGTACACATTGGTTCGGTCACGTTTCCCGCGGTAAAAACGGCCAACGTGGGAACGGTTATTTCCTTAACAGGTCCTTAACTTTGTTTCTCTTTAAAGAATAGTAGGAGAGGAGGTCATGAGGGAGTTTACATGATGTTTTAGTCACGCACACGTACAAAAAAATCATCGTAGCGGAGCGTAAACCCAACTAAACTCAGCTAACCCACCTTTTTCCTTGTGGAATACAGTTTACCCACCGTTTAAAGGTTGACATAAATCTTCATTAGATGAAATAATACCAAAAATCATAGTTAGTAGCATCAAATAAATGCAATTTATATGAGGAGGGTGGTCTTAGGTCTTTTAAAGGATAAGTTCAGCGATTTTGGACCTGTATATAATTTGTCTCTTACATAGCCAGAGGCTAGCAACGGCTAGCAACCTACAGCTAGCTAGTCTGTGCTGCGGCAGAGAAAAGTAGTTCCATGATTTCCTGATTTGTCATGAAATCAGAGCTAATTTTAATTTATGTACTTTTGAACTTTTCCATTTACTCTCAACTTACTCTCCAAGGCTTTTTTGGAGATATTTTTACATTGCGTTTGGACTCAGTGTTAGTAGCAAGGAGCTAGCAACAGAGCTCACTATTTCTGACTAGGGAGACAATATTGTCTGTTGGTCCAACTACGACAAGTGTGTAAGAGACAAATTTTAAATAGCTTGAAAATTGCTGAAATATATTTAGGTAACTGTAGGTGATTAATACTAGCCTAAAAGTGCTAAACGTTAGCTTGCGCACCAGACAGAAATATCTACCAGAGACAGTGATATCGGTGCCAATCCTCATCACATATTGAGTAAGGTAATGGGGCCAAACTCCTAAAAAAGTCGGAGTAGTCATTTAAGTAAAGTTCAGGCTTAATCTGGAGTGAGTCTAATTTGAAGGCAAAGAACAGGAGCATTGATTCCTCTCTCTCTCTCTCTCTCTCTCTCTCTCTCTCTCTCTCTCTCTCTCTCTCACACACACACACACACACACGACACAAACGGGAGTCCCACGGTTGGGAAAGTTCCTCGTCTCTCATTTGGCTGTCATTTTCGGCGTCGCCATTCAAATCACGTCGGGCCGGCTGCGGTGTAATGAAGGCCTTTTCAAACTTTTTGCCTTTTGTTTTTTTTTGTTTTTTTTTTGAGTTGCCAGATGCGGTTCTCATTGTGACGGGCGCGGGGAGAAAAAGAGATTTGCTTTTGAAGAGACAAGCTTTGGCAGCAAATTGGAGAGGAGGGACTTCGGGGACTTGGAGTAGGCTATACGTGTGTTTGTCGATGTGTGTGTGTGTGTGTGTGTGTGTGTGTGGCAGCAATTATTCAGCAATTGTTCATGCTGATGTGTGTGTTTTTGTTTGTGTGTAGGTGTGTGTGTGTGTGTGTGTGTGTGTGAGTCTCTACCCTCCTGAGTCCTTTGGGCTTTCACTGCAGAGAAATTCAATTTCAGTTGTCACTCACCAATCAGCCTGCTTAATTCCTGGTCTGGACTAGACTATGTGTGTGTGTGTGTGTGTGCCTATGCAAGGGTGTGTTTGTGTTTGTGTGTGTGGGTGTGTGTGTGTGTGTGTGTGTGTGTGTGTGTACCTCAGTCATGTTAATCTCTAGCCAAAGTGTTATGTCGCTCCATAACATAATTTAGTTTGCAGTCTGTTCCCACTCTAGAATTCCCCTCTAACGCATTGAATTCATATATCAGATGTGATTTATCTACATTTTTGAATTTTATTTCCACTTATATATCCTCTTTCCCTCCCAAAATATGCATGGCAACCATTCCTCAGCAATTCTGGCAGGAGAAAAGAGATGGGTTTTTTTTTTTTTTTTGTCCTCACAGCGAGATCTAAACTCACTAAGAGCAATGGTAAAACTTTACGCAGCGACTTTGTACACTTTGAATCCTGAACCGCATCGAATTGATAAATGCCTCATGTAAAAAAAAAGAAAAAAAAAAGAAGAATAACAATAAAACTGTCGGTGGCCTGTAATTTGTTTTTGTCGACGGTAAACTTTTACGGCGAGAAGCGTGGAGCGCGCTTGTTATTTTCTCCCCCGATCCTGATGGGCTGCCAATCAGCGGAGACGTAAAATAAACTTTATTCGTGAGTCGCAAAGTACAAAGACGATAAAAGGACAATGGGGAGGAGGGGGGGGGGGGGGGGGGGGGTCCATAAAGATGACCGACGTTAATTAAAAACGGAGGGTTATGGGCTGGCGTAAAACGGGGGGTGGGGGGTGGGGGGGGGGGTTATGGCAGGCAAATACAACAGGGATAAAAACGGAAGAAAAACAAATCTGGCTCCGGAGAAGCTCATTAAAGGCAGGACAAGAGAGACAGACGGTCAGTGTTTTAGCGGGGAGCGGTCGGTGCCTCGCTGATGCAGTCCGTTAAGGCGGGGGTTTCCCAAACGGCGGTCCAGGGCACTCGCAGGGGTCCCTGACGGAGGTTCCAGGGGTCCTTGAAGAGGGTTTTATTAGAAATTAGAAATTATCCCAATTAGACAATGTGTATCTGTTTGGTAACGCACTCTATTACGACTATATCTATAGTGCTTTATAATGGCACTTGTAATGATAGATAGATAGAAAGATAGATAGATAGATAGATAGGTAGGTAGGTAGGTAGGTAGGTAGATAGGTAGATAGGTAGGTAGGTAGGTAGATAGATAGATAGATAGATAGATAGATAGATAGATAGATAGATAGATAGATAGATAGATAGATAGATAGATAGATAGATAGATAGATAGATAGATAGATAGGTAGGTAGGTAGGTAGGTAGGTAGATATATAGATAGATAGATAGATAGATCTAATACCCCGCAACAACAGTACACTTGCAGCCTGTAAATGAATACATTACTCAGTGTATACTAAAATCATCCATGCAGTATCATAAGTTATTACTCTCTATGTTAATTAAGGTGAAATCCATAATAATGCATATTAAATAAACCATGCATAAGTTAACATTGTCTACTTAAAGGAAACTGGCATGCCTTCTAATGCACCCAAAAGGAATTCAGTGTTTATATTGGGTTTATATTGTGTGTGTGTGTGTGTGTGTGTGTGTGTGTGAGGGCAAAATGTGCTGCTCAAGGCAGTATGAGCTCTCAAACCTGCTGTACTCAGCTCCTAGTCTAGACCAGCCACCGTTATTATGGCTTTTCACACCTGCAATGTGTAGTTTATCACACACACACACACACACACACACACACACAACTCTGTTTCAGTCCCTCTCAAACACACATGCACACACACTCCTTTTCCCGCACTCTCTCAGCTACACATGCCGTCTCTTTAACACACACACACACATTTTTCTTACTTTGTCAGTAACAGTGCTGACCTCAGGTAATGGGGAGTCCAGCGTGAAATACTCTGTCCTCCTCTCTTACACACACACACACACACACAGGGAAGAGGGGTTAATGTGATGTATCCATCAGACTTAGAGTGCTGACACACCTGATGTTAATCGCTTGAGTGGTCAGTGGGCAAAGGCACACACACACACACACACACACACACACACACACACACACACACTGAATGAGGAATTGAGAGAGAAAAGACCATAGAGACGTGGACAGATTCTGTTCTTCCAGCCTTTTGCTTGATGAGATTCAGACTAAAGACAAAATGGAGACTTTTTTCTCAGATGTTGACATGAGCAGCCAAAGATAGAGAAGACTGAGTATTTCTTTTTTTTCTGAATACAAAGAGAGGATTGTGGGAGTTGTGTGAAAATTCTCAGCTAATCTATGTTAGTTTCCCACAATAATCCGACAAACATGATTTGTAGAAAATGATTTTTTTTTACCAAACTGTGAGTGAGACATCTCACTCTGTCTGACCTGAAGTTACCTCTTGATTATTATTATTATTATTATTATTAGAAAATGAAGGTTATTACCCCTTATTCCTGTCTGGTTCTGCTCTCTTACTCATTCACCCTCTCTGTCCTCTATTTCTCTTTCACTCCACTCCTTCCTGTGTAATTATCGGTCTGTGTCACTGTCTATATTTTGCCTCTATTTACCTCTTTTCGCTCTCTCTGTGCCCCGCTATGTCTCTCTCTACCTCCATCTGTGGACCTTTATTTAACCAGGTGAGAGAGAGAGAGAGAGAGAGAGAGAGAGAAAATATATAGTGTCTGGGTGTGTATGTGACGCCTAAATCTGAATCAGTCAGCACTTTAGTCCTATTATCTCCAGTGGCAATGTGTCAAACAATGATAAATAACGAACACACACACACACACACACTCACGCACACAATCGGCCGACCCCCTGTCTGTGTGTACAGCTCAATAAGCTCAGCGTGTGTCTGTGTGTGTGTGTGTGTGTGTAAGTGTGTGAAGGCTAAATATCTATCAGTCAGCATTTTTAGTCTTGTTATCTCCGCTGGCACTCTATCAAAGACATAAACAATGATAAATAATGAACACACACTCATCGTAATGGAGTTCCCACACACATACATCCACTTGAACAACCCCCCTGTGTGTCAGTGTGTGTGTGTGTGTGTGTGTGTGTGTGTGAATGTTTGTAGCGATGCGGGATGTTGCTTTTATGCTGACATGGTTCGCTCTGTGTGTGTGTGTGTGTGTTTGTGAGTGTGTGTGTTTATTGGCGGTAGAGAGAAAGAGAGTATGTGCAGACACGGGTGGGCTCATGGTATATTTGTGTGTATGTGTGTGTGTGCGTGTTGTGCATATGTTCAATCAAATATCTCATTTGTATATGTGTGAGTAAAAACTATTTGCCTTTAACACTTGAATAAAACTTAAACAATAACAAAAAAACAAAAAAACAAAAACAAAAAAAAAACAGCAACAAAGTAATGTCAAAAAAAACAAACAACATCTAAAATCGCAAACAGCACCACTGGTGTGTAGGCGTGTTCTTAGCGTGGGCGCCCGCATTGCATATTCGCGCATATCTCCGCGTGCATTATGAATGTTCCTCTGTGTACTTCTTTTGGAATATAGAAAGAACAGAAAACAAAAGCAAGCGGGGGGCCGTCAAACGTTAGCGGAGCAGAGAGGATCTAAAAAAAAAAAAAAAATACATGACCTTGTTTTGAACTCCTCTCCCCACACACACACTCCACTCTGTATTCACTCTGTAGTATTTGGATAATGAATGCGGCGAAGGCCAGGGGAATGACTCTTTGAACACACACACACAGACGCACAGTGGAGAGTTAACCAAACTTGACTTCGGACTGAACTGGCTTTTTGACCCCCCCCACCCCCCCCCCGCCGCGCCGCTGAGGAAGGCTCACTTCACATTCACCCTCGAATAGCCACTTTGCGATGACCTCGGCTCCGGCTTCAGAACGGTCGGACCAAAGGTTTCAGTCCAGGAAACGCTCAACTTGAACTTCTTTAAAAGGATAAGTTCAGCGATTTTGGACTTAGAATAGAATCTGGCTCTAACATACCTGTAGTGCTTGGACCCACAGAGAATATTGGCTCCGGAGTCAGCTGTCGGTTGAAACGGCAAACTCCTGTTGCCTCTTGCTGCTAACCATGAGTCCAAATGGGGTTTTCTACCAAACTCTACTGCCCAAAGCTAGATCACTCCGCCAGTAACGCACATTCACCCCACAGCAGTCTGTGCTGCGGCAGAGAAAAATAGTTCCGTGATTTCCTGATTCGTCAAAGTGTGCGTAATCGTTGGAATTGTGTCATGTTTACTCTCAACTCTACTGTTGAGCCTACAAAGGAGATATTTTTTTAGAGATATTTTGACAAACCCCATTTGGACTCATTGTTAGCAGCGATAGGTCTAGCAACAAAATTCACTGTTTCAACAGTCTGCTGACTCAGGAGCCAATATTCTCTGTGGATCCAAGTACAACAGGCATGTAAGAGACAAATTATATATAGGTCTAAAATCGACAAACTTCTCCTTTAAGCTTTCCCTTCTTCTGCCACTCATAATAATGATGTGATACTTCATTGATGTGGGGGAATTCTCGTTTTCTCTTGCCTTCTTTCCAGAGAGGTCAAAGGTCAGGGTCAGTCCCGGAGCTAGTCGATGCAGTTTCACAAAATGTCACGGAACGATCCCAAAGTGCCAATTACATGTTGCGAACACGAATAATGTGACGATTATGTTTCTCGGTCACAAAAGGATTATATGACAATAACACAAATTGGACACAGGATCATTTCAGGGCAAGAACATCTAAAAACCACATAGAACTTTTTCCCCGTTTGGACAGCTGTTAGAGATCAGACTGTGCACTGCAAAAGGCTTAAAAGTCAGATCCTCTGTTCCGTTGTGCATTAAACGATTTCGAGACGAGATGAAACTTTTATGATCCCCGTGGGGAAATGGGGTCGCTGCAGCAGCAAATAAGATACAGCACAGAAAAAAAAAATGAGGATATATAAATAAGAATAGAGCAAATGAGGTGGTATGAAACATAACACAGCCAGCAATTACAACACTTAAAGCAGAATGATATGAATGAGAAGTATGAAGATCTACAGCAGTAGAGCAAAGAAAATGAATATAAAAAATGTATGCTATGAAAATATATGAAAAGTATAATGCAATGGGATAGCAAATGAAAAATGTAAACATATCAAGGTATTTTCTATATATATATATCAGATGAGAGAAATTAGAGAATATTAAGAAAAACAGCAGAAAAAGCAGCCTGACTTTACCTTCCCTGACCCCGTCTGTCGGTTTCATCTTTTTTTTTACTATTTCATTTTATGTTTTTATTCATTCTCACTTCTTTCCAATCCATAAGGGAGCGTACCTATGGTGTGAAAAGCGTGTTACTTAAATTGAACTGTGATAGGATTCAGTATTTGCTGACCCCGAAGCCCATCGCAGCGATGCATAAAAACATTGTATTGTTTAAAAAAAAAGTACACGGCCATCAATAATATCATAAATTACACGGTTAGTCTTCATTCGTGAAAATTCCTTCTGTCATAAGTTGATGATTTGTGCTCTCCATGCTGTATCGGTATAAAACTGGGGCCGAGGGACTCAAGAACAACTTTTTCTTTTTCCCCTCCGTCTTTTTTCTCTCTACTTCTAAACTGCGAGATCACTGGAAACGCCAAAAGAAATCAATCTGCTAAAATCAATAACTGAGGGAACACAATCCCTGCTCCTATGCTTCCCTTTATAATTTCTGATTCATATTCATCCCGTTCTGTAATTTGTCTCTCTCTGTTTGGCCAATAAGAAGACATACACAATGATCCATTGGATAAAGGTTGGACTTTGGCTCCGTAGAGGCCAGTTCTCAATGATTTAAAGGAAAACACAGACTGTGACAAGTTCATTTAGTTTATACTAGAGCCAACAGTCTAGTATAGCTATCTGCAGCCTCCCTCTCCTAGCTTCACATGGTCAAGCCACTCAGCCAATCACATAAGAGCATAGAGAGAGAGAGAGAGAACGAGAGAGAGAGAGAGAGAGACTTTACAAAAGGCAGGCCAGCAGATTGTCAGCACTGTCACAGCTGGTGACATGAAGGTGTGTGAAACAACCTTGTGGGTGTATCCTGAGTGCGTGTGTGTGTGTGTGTGTGTGTGTGTGAGTGTGACAGACACACACATGCATGTAAACACATACACACACAAACACGTACACACACAGGCATAGTGTACATACAAGAACATACACTCACATATACACTTGGAAATGTACAGACACGCACACACACACATACACACACACACACACACATGAACCCAGTGCTCCCTCTCCACACACATTTAGGAGCAGTGGGGCGTGAATCAACAGCAGTTTAGATCATCAGGCCTGAGATTAAACTGGACCGACAGGCCATCGCTCATAGAGGCCAGCTCTGTGTGTGTGTGTGTGTGTTCATGCGCATTGTCTTTAGTGTGTGTGTGTGTCTGTGTGTGGGTGCCTTTGTCTGTGTGTTTGATTGTGTTTGAGTGTGTGTGTGTGTGTGTGTGTGTGTGTGTGTGTTTCTAGCACAGCCTTAACCCAAAGTAGCAGTATTTCCCGTGTATTTTCTTTAACGCTTATATGCAGCAGTGAAGTCAAGTTCAGTTGCAGAACGCCACTTCAAAATGCTGTGTATCCATTTTAGCAAAATATTCCCTAATGTTTTTTTTTTTTTTTTTATATTTGCAAAATGCAGATCAATCCCGTCATTTCAAGCCATTACATCCTAAGGTAGGGTCTTAAAGGGGAATGCCACCCAATTTTGAATAGTAAATTATGCCTTTCTCTACTAGCACTGTAATCATAGTCAGAATGTCTGAATGTGGTCCACAGCCTCAGATACAATTTTTTTTCCATTACAATAATCATCTTAAAAGTGCAATAATTTCCCTAAAAACGTCTTCATCTTCACCTTCATTTTCACAAAATGCGCTGCTTTCATGCACCCACATATTTATCCACTTTTTTTTAGCTTGTTTGATTGACAAGTTGATAGTCGGTCACACACGAAAAATATGTCCACAATCCACACCCGATTCTAAAGCTGATTTATCGCATCTCTGACATTTGGGAGAAGGCAAAAAATAAGTAGTCGCTGTGACGAAAAAATTGAAAAGAGTTTATTTTTTTTTCTGTTCCTTGGAGAGGTTGGCTGACAAAATGTAATTAGCAGCATGGCTAAGTGGGCGACTTGGCTGCAGAGATGCATGGCATTGATTTTAATCACAGTACGCACAATAGCTAATCTAGCTGAGCACAATGGAGCTCGTCTTGACATTGTTGCACTGGCTTTTTACACTGGAGGAAAATGTGCTGTTGCCACGCGTGGGATAATGACCGTCTATTTCATTTAGACGCATATAAAGGCATATAAACACACACACACACACACACACAGAGGCCGGGATAGAGTGATATTTTTCTTTTCCATATGTAGGACAGTGGTGTCTGCCCTGCTTCTGTTCAGATTATAGTTGGTTTCTTTGTAACCTTTCACCCTCTCTGTTCTCTTTTATCCTCCTGTCTTCCTCTCCTCTCCCCTCCCCTCCTCTCCTTCTCTCCTCTCCTCTCCCCTCCTCTCCCTTCCTCCCCTCCTCTCCTCCTCTCTTCTCCTTCTCTCCTCTCCTCCCCCCTCCTCTCCTCTCCTCATCTCCCCTAGTCTCTTCTTCTCTCCCCTCCTCTCTCCTCCTCTCATCTTCCCTCTCCTTTCTCTTCCTCTACTCCTCTCCTCTCTTCCCTTCCCTGCCAGCCCCCCCCCCCATGGAAGATTATCCTCCCCCTTTCATGTTTTCCTTCCTCTGCTCTCTTGTCTTTCATCTCTCTATCCCTCTTTTGTCTTTTTTTTTCTTCCTCCTCTCCCATCTTTCCCATCAGAGGAGTCTGAAGTCAGCTCAGGCCTCTGTGGAAAACCCTGTGTGTGTGTGTGTGTGTGTGTGTGTGTGTGTGTGTGCGGGATAGATTGCGAGACTTCCTGCGCGAAAAACAGACAGCATCAAAATAGATCCACTTGATTTCCTGTCCTCCTCCTGCTTCCTCTCCTCCTCCTTTCCTCCCTTTCTCAAAAAAATCCAAAATAGAAGAAGAAGTAGGAGGAAGAGGAGGAGGAGGAGGAGGAGGAGGCAGAGGAGAGGGAAGAGTTGCATTTCCCCGGCAGCTGCCCTCTTCTGGTGGGAGAAAGGAGGTGAGGGAGGAGAGTAGCGGAGGAGAGGAAGAGTGATGAAGTGATGAGGGGAGGGGAAAAAAAAAAAAGTTATAAAAGCGATGATTTGATTGCATCTATTCTCACCAATGGAACAAACCCGGTGAGAAGATTACACAGCATTTGATTTCAACTGGCTCTGTATTTCCGCTTTGCGCTTCCTTTGTCTTACACACACACACACACACACACACACACAGCTCCCCAGGTATATCACGGCTGATCAGCAGCATATTATTGCCGTTATTATGTTCCCCCACATTCTGCGACATTAATTTTTAAAGGGAGAGGTTTGCGGTGGCCTGTATCGGCTGCTGTGGAAAATCCAATAAGGAATTGATCAATCCACGCAGGGCCCCTTTAACACGGCGGCGTTGTTCACAGCGGAGAGGAACCAAAGCTATTAAAGAGACAAAACGAGAGCCTCCACCTGGTATTGGGTTATGCTTATTACACGATCCTCTGCGCGAGCGTGTGTGTGTGTGTGTGTGTGTGTGTGTGTGTCTTTGATTACACAACACGCCACTGTGGATACAAGGTTGTTGGACACGTTTTTTTTTCTTCCCCCTGCAATTACAGTTTGATAGAGAATTGCTGTGGTACAAGCTAGGGAACCAAAGTCTGGTTGATGAAAACACACACACAAACACACGAGTGCTTTTGGACACACACACACACACACACACGCTGACTGACCTTCACCGAGTGTTTACACTTGTGTACTTCATTTACATTATCATTTCAATTTCAAAGACTCGTCTCTTCCCCCACCCTTCACCTTTCTCTAGTTTGGCGAAATGAAAAGGAGCAAACATCTCTCTCTCTCTCACGCTATTTCTGCTGAGAGCGATGGAAGGAGAGACGAGATAGGAGAGAGAGAGAGAGAGAGAGAGGCAATGGAAGAGAGGGAGGGACGGAGAAAGAGAGAGAGACGATAAAGGGAGGGAGAACGAAATGGAGGAAGTGCCGGGCAGAGAGAGAGTTTGCGAGGAGTTTCGCTCGAGGGAATTCCACCTTTGGAATTAACTTCCTTTTCCAATCCCTCCCCTCGCGCCTTCATCCCAGACCAAACCTCCCTCTACGCTTTGATTTGGAGACGGAAAGATTCGAAAGTATCGACGTTGAAAGCGTAACCCTGTATTCCCATAATTTCCCATTGTACGGATCGATTCTAAGCGAAATCTCTTCAACTCTAGAGCTACTTACGTTCGGCCCTGTGCGTCCAAAAGTACCCAAAGCATGTTTCTTTCTAACGTTGATGATGTCTTAACATCGATGCCGACTCTGTAATGAGACATGTATATATTTAATTTGCAGTTCATCCATGTCCTGACAACTTGTATTTATATTGCACTACTTCACTCAGCGGCACATGGAGAGAAAGGCATGAGTTTAGTTTTCGTGTACATCTTTTCACACGCATTTATTTCATTGGAGAGTGAGCAATCAATGCTTTGATGCTTTTGGGGTGTCCATTGGCCCTATAGGCAAGCAAGACATAAGTAACTCTTTCGTGAAGCAATTGATCTTGGTCAGAACTGATCGCTACGATGGGAAAAGATGTGGAAATAGGGTCCAGGACTTATACTTTTAAGAAGAAACCTTGTATTTACAACAATCACTCAGACATGAAAGTGTATATATTCTTTCTCAGAGATCATGGGTGCCAATTGGGCATGCCAGGGTGGCACATACTTAGGCCTAAGTGAGTCCAAATGTCACCTTGCATGTTTTGTCATTACAACGAAGAGCAAATGATCAAGCAAAAAATTGAAATCTATTTGGAAGCCATGTCTAATATCTTGCATCAAGGCAGCATTCAGGACTAATGTCTTGTCAGTCATCAGCCATTGCTCCACGTTGTCCCTGTGTTGGTGGCAAATGATAATAGATGCAGGGACTTTGACATAGCTTAGGGTTTAGTGAATTGATGCCCCTGTCATTAATGCATGTGTGTTTTATGACATTTTACAAGGCATATTCTATGGTTTGGCTTAGTTCCAATGGTCCTATAAAACATTTTCTGCACAGGCAGGGACCAAATTTATTTACTTGACATTTACATAAAAAAGACGAAAAGTGTAACTGCAGATAGGAGATTGCTGGATCCTGATGATAGATGAGATGATAGATAAGTAGAATAAATATTGTACGCTGTTATCAATAGGGAATTCCCCCCTCTCCCTCTGTCTTTGTGTAGAAGGGTAGGGGTGACATTTATTGTCTTTCACTGTCTAGTGGGGATTTCCTTCATTTGTTGGCAAGACCTATTCAATCACGCCGTCGTTCTTATACGAAAAGAAGGGAGGGTATGCCCCACGGGCCGTATGTGAACGCATTATTCTTCCAATCTTCTTATGATTCATTTCATATCAGGTAGCAAACGGAAAAACACTCTCCAATCCTACTTGGTGTATCTTAAACGATGGTTTGAGACCCGAAAGGCCATTTTTCTCGTGGATCCCTACATAAGAACAGCATTAGTGTCATTTAATGAGCCAGAGTGAGAGACTGCATTTACTCAATTTGGGTTCTGAGCTGGAAGAGTTTAATAACATAGCAACAATGCCCAAGAGGGCGTTGTGTAACCTGTGATTATGGGTATGACAGTGGTGCAGTTTGTACGAGGCAATCCATTGGCAGCAATGAAACAGACACTAATGCAGGGACAAAAAAAACATGAACGATTGCTAACTATCTCTGTAATTGCACAAGAGTTAGCATAGCAACCAATAAAGCACATCAAACCATGAATTATCAGCTATTGGAACATATCATTCACCAATCAGATTGCTCGGATGAAACCGCTTGTTGTACAACACAAGTTAAATATGTCTTGATAGATCTGCTGCTACCATGCATTGCGTTAAAAGTGATACTGGATGCGGACGGTTAAGTTGAAAAATGAGTGTTTGGTGGGGAGTTGCTGGTGTTGTCAGCAGGGGAATCCCTCTCTCTCTCCATCTTTGTAGAGGCGGGTATGATGGCAGTCACTGTCTGTCATTGTCTTCTGGGAATTCCCTTCATTTCTTCTTTCCCTCTTTGCTGCCTCCATTCAATCTCTTCATCACTCCACGCTGGACAGCAGGGGTGTTCCCTATCGACCACGCCGGAACGCCAGACATTTATCTCAAGTTCACGTTACTACTTTTTGCTACACAGGCAGGCTGGTAGAATTTATTTTAGTAACATGATGAATTGCTCGACCTTTACAACACAACTCACAACACAATGCTGGACAGACAGTGAAGTGAAAATCAGGGTAATGAGCTTGATTGCCCTTGCTTGACCCTGCAATGGAAATCAGGCTAATGAGTAGACCTTATCTAGACCTGTTTGGCCTGGTAACGGAAAACAGTCTAGTATGTCCGTGTCATGGAAACCAGGCTAGCCCTGCTTGGTCTTGTAGTGGAAACTTGGCTCATCCTATTGGGTCCTATAATTGAAATCAAGCTAGCCTTGTTTGGTCTGGTAGTGGAAATCAGGCTAATCTTGTTTGGTCTTGTCATGGAAACAAGTCTAGGTCTATTCGAACCTATAGTGGAAACCAGACTAGCCCTGTTTGGTCCTGTAGTGGAAACCAGGCTAGTCCTTCTTGGTCCTGCAGTGGAAACAGCACAAATGATGATTGATATTCCAGTATTTCAGCCCCATAGACAGCTGTTTCTGTCATGGTATGCATGGTAGCTCCTGTTATGGAAGAAAAGTAACTATACTAAGCAACATCCCTATGCTCACGTCATATGTAACCTTTAACCCATATTTACACCTTAAATAAAATTGACCAAGTGGCCTTGGGAAAATAATAACTCTAGAAGTCTTCTAGAAGAAGGTGGTCACCTCTTATTACGCGTCTTTAGTGCTAGAACTATAATTCATCATGGATATCAGATTCAGATTTTGATTTCCTTGGCTCCCAACCTGCAGCTTGAGTAAACCTGTCAAACTGCCACTCTCTCACTCTGAGTTTTCTTCCACACTCCCAGCGAGTATAGTTTTAGAGCTGTCCATTCTTCTGAATTGGCCTCTGCTGGTCTGTCTTCTGCTGCAAAACAATATAGGGTAAACAGCATATTCCCCATTTAGAAAGGACCTTGGAGAGCAGACGTTTTCCTACACTTTCATTTGACAGATACAGATGATAAAAAGACTTCCCTCTGACACCCAACAGGGAACAACTCCCCATCCAATTTCTCTCTATTTCAGACAGAGAGAGAAAGGGAGGATCCCTCTTGACACCTGCTGGCATCATATTTATTTTCCTTTATTTCAAATAGAGAGAGACAGAGAGAGACTGGCAGAGTGAGCGACAGATAGAGATTAGGGATGAAAAAGAGACAGGTATAGACAGAAACTTGGCGGGGGTAGACAGACAATTTAGAAACTTAGTGGAGTGGCCATGCGAGGGACCCGGTCGGAGACCTGCATATCTCCATTTGCCACTTGACTTCCTGTGTGAAGGACCTAGCTTTGAATGTAGTATCTTAGTTACAGACGGTTAATCAAGGAAATTCCCCATTGCAAATAACAATAGACACCAATGTGTCTCCTACCTATATACAAGGGTAGAAGTACCAAATTACAATTACTCTGATTACTGTAATTGAGTAGCTTTTTGTGAACTTGCACTTTTGAGTCAGTAATTTTACTTTTACTTATACTTTAACATTAAATGCTTAACTTTATCCATGATAGTATCTTAGTTAACATTAGCCAAAAAGGTGTCTATCCAATTCCATAGTGTTATTGGTTTGTGTTTGCCAGGTTGTTGTCTAGCTAGTTTGCTAGCTAGCTAGTAGCAAAAAAAAACATCAATACAGTAGTGTTAATGGTGATGAGCATTTGCTTCATTTTTTGGTATCACAAACTGTATAATAACATGAATTTCAAAGTCTTAGTTTTATAACATTAAACATAGTCTTCACAGTTTCACAAATTGAACTCTCTGCCTTTTTGCATTGCAAGGGAGATGTAAAATGCCTTTGTAGGTTACATTTTTAGGTAATCTCTCAGAGTATTTTTAAAGTACCTTACTCTTGAGTGTTAAATGTTAAATGAGCTACTGTTTACTTTTACTTAAGAAGAGTTTTATACCAGTCACTTTACCTCTACTTCAGTCAAATTTCAGCAAAGTAACAGTCCTTCTTGCCTGGAGTCCAGCTTCCATGAATTAGCACTTTAGCACTTTTTGAATTTGCCTGGCGATTCATTAGCGGTCTGGACACAAGCCTATTACCGGCAGTTATTTCGAACAGATACTGTCCGACATACCTGATTGGACAGTCGATGTAGGTGGGACAAACCTGCTTATGATAAGCGTTACAGAGCGCGACAAAAACTGCCAAAATGGCAGACCCTGGAAAGAATTGGATGATCGCAAGCTAGTTTTAGCGATTTCGTCAGTCCTTAAACGTAATGGCATCGATGAATTAAAACAGGAACAATCAGCATGTTTAAAAGCTCAGAAGTAAACACCGCCATTATTGATGTTAACTCTGAGGCATTTCCAGATTATATCAAACTGCTTTGCTACTGTGATTGGTCAAAGATTTTGATAACTGACAACTAACACCAACCAATTTTGCATGAATTGCCATGCAAATTTAAAAAGTGCTAAAGACTGTGATTCATGGTGGCTGGACACCAGTCAATAGTCCTTCTATATGAGTAGGATGAGGAGCCTTTCCACCCCTGTCAATATGGCACATTGCCATAGTCTCTGCTCCTTGGCTGTGGCTGGTATTTCATTCTGAACACCTGCATTATATTAATGACACCTGCTTTTGGCATTTATATGTGAAACACCTGTTGTTTTCCTATGAGGACAGCATCACAGTTGAATAGGCTGACAGAGAAAGAATCCCCATTGAAAACAGTAAACAGCACCAGACTCTCATTTCAAAACAAAGGGGAGGAATTCTCGTAGGAAACAAAAGATAAAAAAGTCCTTTTTGCCCAAATTGAGAGAGATAGAGAGTGAGCGAAAGAGAGAGAGAGAGAGGGAGATATCTCCATTGGCCATAGTTTCTTATACAGGGGACTCCGGTCTGAGTTTTAATCTTTTGGTTTCATTTTATTTTTACAGCCATTCTTCAGTATCCAATCGAGAGTGACAGGAAAAATGGGAACGGTGGGGGTGTCATGCCGGTGAAGCCGTGAACCGGTTTATAAACTATGGTGTCATCAGTCTGTATTATGTGCCTTTTAGGGAAGTCACATTGCAGCAGATTAAAAAAAAAAAAAAAAAAAGCCATTCTGCTTGGTCTGGCAGCATACTCTGCCAAGCCTGCGAGGCTGTACAGTTTTAGGCAGCACACATTGCATTGCATAAATTCAATATTTTCTGTTTTAAAAAAAAAAAAAAACGGCATTTGCCATCATCAGACATACGGGGAAAGTCACAGGATTATCATGTCAAAGCTATTTCCGCAAAGTGCCATGCAGTGGCAGGCAAAGAGATTCCATTTTTTTTTTGTCCCAGTTAATGATGAAGAGCTGAATTTTGACAGACTCAAGATCCATTTGGCAAATCTGAGATGGAGAGCGGGGAAAATGTATTTTAACTATTGCGACAGTTCCCTCTCATCCCACATTGACAACAATAAATGATATCCGGCTTGACGTCTTCCCATTTTACCGCTCCCGTTCTGAAAACAGCTTTTTTTTTTTTTTTTTTTTTCCTTTGCTGAGTCACCCGGACACCCTGAGTCTATTCTTTTACATAAACACAAGACAAGCCGCTGAGGTAATCCTCCCATTTTCAATAACAGACAAACAGTCTACCGCCAGTCTGGAGGGATTACCGCAGGTTAATTGAGCCGGTTAAGGTCAGTCCGAGCTCATATTTCTAGCTAATGCTGATAGTGTGCAGATAACAGCCACCGATCAATCTATCTGCATGTGTACGGACGCTTGTGTGTGTGTGTATATGTGTGTGTGTGTGTGTGTGAGAAGGAGTGTGACATCGCCTGCCTCCCCTTTGGACGGCCTCCTCATTATTGCTGTAAAGGTCTTTCTGGTTATTTCGCTGCTTTATTTGTCGCAGGAGCAAAACACGGGGCTGGATGACATCGCCCGCCGCCTCCGAGAGCGAAATTAGATGCCGCTGCTGTTTTGCTTTTACAATCGCACCGAGGGCCAGAATAGATACTGCTAGAAATTTCAATACCACCCCACCCCCCACCCCCAATTCCTTTTCATTTGTCAGAGGGATCTCTTTTAAAGTTCCGCGAGAGTCCGCGTTCCACTGGGTTTACTTGTTGTTCTACAGTGTTTGCTTTATTGCCGTCTACGCCTAACAGGAGGAGGCGAGATGGGCTTTGTTCGCTCCGTCTCAAGTGCCGTAATAGGTTTGTGTTGTCAGCGAGCGGACCGCCCGTGAATAGGAGATGAGAAGTGTTTGATTTCTGTTTATTTCACAGCCGGTGCAGACGGAGCTTTGAAGCGGCCTCATCGGAGGTTTCGAGAGGTGACATTTGCAATTTCAATTAGTCGTGATGCAGGGGAGTACAGGGGGGGAATTTCATGTTTTGGCCTCAAGTCCCTGAACTGTGAGATAGCAACGGCCTAGCCGCTGATATGTCATTGCTGTGAAGTAAAAGGAATGCTGTGATGTTAATGCTCAGTCGTTTTCAGAAAGCGGGGGGCGATTTCCTACAGGAAGGCCTGGAAGTCAGCTTTAAAAATATTTTTCACTTTATCCCATTGACATGAGCTGAAAGGCACATCTACCGGATTCAAGGTCTAGTCGCGCTCGACGTCTGAAGCCGATATTAAGTCATCAGGAACATATTGACCCCCATCCAGGCAGACCAACTAAGATATCAAACTGTTCCTGACTGCCAGCTTTGACAAGTTATATTGATAAAGGTGTGGACGGTGTGTTTTTGTTTTTCCATTCCAAGTCAGCCACCATTTAAACCTGCAATAAGCAATATCAGACCTTATGCCCAGTCCTGAAACTAACGTGTGCTATGTGGAGATTTCATTGAGACATACTGATATAAACCAATATCCAAACAGCAGCAGCCGTGTTGCTGTTTTCACCTCTTTTCTAAAGCTTGTTGTAAAATTCCGCTCCGAAACGAAGCTCCTCCCTTACTCCATTCAGTAGCTTTTCTTTTTTTTTTTTTTAACTAGCTTGTCTCCTCCCTCACTGTTTAAAAGCGCACCTCACCCCCTCCCCAAAGAGAGACTGGTAACCAGCAACACCTCTCTGTAGGTACGGTTAGCTTATAGCTATTAGCCTTCATGCACGGCGCTTCACTAAGTGTGTCCTTAGGGGCTTCCGTAGTGCAGTAGCTTTGCTGTGCTTTATTTACAAATGTATTGCGGTTTCTGTCACCATCTCGCGCTTATTGCAGCATCGCTTCCCTAATTCTTGTCTCATTGCAGTTAATAGTGATAATAATGTGTGTTGAGTGATCCCATAGCGAAACTCTCTTTTCTCTCGGTAAAATATTCAAATGCACTGGTGTTCATCATCTGTACTCAGATTGTGATAGTTTCTGAACATTTCATGCCTCTAAAATTCTCTCAGAGTGTGCAATTCGTCTCCCACCTCTTCTATCCCATTGAGCATATGACACCCGGGGCGCACTTCAAACATTGGCCGATACAAACATCTGTTCGAATGCATCAGGCCTACACGCTAATCCGTGCATACGTGTGCATGCGTGCATTCACGAAACCCTCTATGTGTCCGTTTGAAATTCTGAAAGCCTGGTCACTCCGTGACTATACGGAACCCGTGATATCGTACTTTCATCAGAGACACATTCAAGAGCATCGGGCCATCTTCGCTCTCTGAAGTCAGTAACGTTTAAAATTCATGACAGTTCTATATTCATAGTCCCTATTCAAATGTTGATGGCGTTTTATTTAGTTTGGGTTCATATTGTGTAAAAGCCTTTAGAGTTTGGCACACTATTTTCCCAGCTACCGGATGAGTTGAAGTCCCAGCTTATGTGACAGCTTTACACTGAAGCACACCTCTTGTGAGGAGACAACAAGACCTTGGGGAGAGAGGCTTACAGCACCAAGGTGACTCTATGCGTGTGTGTGTGTGTATGTGTCGGCGCACTCATGACTCATCCTCCATACTAGGGTACTGAGCGCGCACCCTTGAGAATCTCTTCCTTTCTCTGTGTCCCTCTCTCTCTCTCTCTCTTTCTGTTTCTGTATCTCTGACTCTCTCTATCTTCCTTTGTCTCTCTCCCTCTCTCTGCTTGTCTCTTCCTCCCGTCTCCCTTGTGTATCTCTCCTTCTCTCCCCCATTTTTCTGTTAGTTCTTTCTTCCTCTCCTTATCTCTTCCTTCCTACCACCTCTCTCTCTCTCTCTCTCTCTCTCTCTCTCTCTCTCTCTCTCTCTCTCTCTCTCTTGTTTGGCCAATAGCTGTCTGCAGTGACTGACAGCGTACAAACAAGACTCCTGGGTTGTAGGCTAGAGGCGTACACACACACACACACACACACACACACACACGCTTAGACTCACCTACAAAGACGAATACACAAGTCAGGTGCTTTGTATGCACACAAGCACTCACAAACACACACACGCACACGTATATACACCACACACACCTCTCCCCATCTGTCTACATTCTGCCATGTTCACATTGATCTGATGGATTGGCTAGAGGATTACACACACCTATACAAACACACACCACACACACCCACCGCCTCAAAGAGACTCATACATAAGTCACATAGACAATTTTGTTCACAGGCAAGCACACACACACACACACACACTTTCCCAATCTGCACATATACACTTGCACTGTTGGATAGACATGGCTCTGATAACTGCATCACCTCATGTCAGTCAGTGCTCAGGCTAGGTTTTTACACACACACACACACACACACACATACACACACACTACTACACTTGTGCGGACATTCCATTTTAATTCCTTCTCTACCCCCTAGCCTTAACGGTTAGCACCACATGCCTAACACCTCACCTTATCTTGACCTGGCCTGAACTGCCTAGAGATACCATTGCAATCCATTTACATTTGCTTGCATCTTTTGTCCGAACACGACCCGTCAAAACCTTGAAGGAAATCTTGACCATGTGAGGCAAGAAGCAGCTGGTCGAAGACTGGATCAAATTTGCACATGGAGTTCAAAGTTTTATTTTCAAAGTTCAAAATCAAAATTGAACTTTTCAGAGTCTACTTTTCGCATCTCTATGTTTTGTGTGTACTCAAGGAGGAAGCCTCAGCCTCATCGCTTCAGATCCAGTCTTTGACCAACCGTTTCTTTCCGCATGGTATGTTGTCAAGATTTCCTCAAGCTTTTGAATGGCTCCTGCTCAGACTGCACCAACTTTTTGGAATTTTGGCCCATCGGTCACCTTACCCCAATATGTGACGAGAGAATTGGCACCAAAATCATCTCTGTGTCTCTACTAGATAGTACCGACTGGTGCGCATGCTAATGCTTAGCAAAGAGTGTGTTAAGTAATCGTAGGTGACTAGCATTATCCTAAAAGTGAGAAACGTTAGGAAGAACTATCGGACAGAATTATCGGGACAGAACTATCTATCTCATCAGATATTGGGAAAGGTGACCAATGGGCCAAACTCCCAAAAAGTTGGTGTGGTCCTCTAAGATGCAAGTTATGAGTGAGTTGCAGTGAGATCTTGAGGCTGTTTGGGCTATCTTTGGGACTATCTCCATATTTGTAAGCCTGACCTGGGACACACACACACACACATCAATAAAATGTCCTCACTTGGTGGGATAGGCACACACACATCCACCTTAACACTTGTCAGTCAGCAGTGTAGCCAGTCATGATGTTTTCCACTCTGTTTGGTATTCAGGTCATATGAGTGACTGAGTGCCAGGCAGACAACTGAACAAGTGGTTGGCATGGGATTCAGACAGCATAAGCTGTCACCTGTCACTCAAAAAAGCCACTCTCAAATCATCAGTGTCCCGCTGAAACCTTGTATCCCCAGTTTCAGGGTGGGGTAATTGGAAAATTGGCAGCTGACACTCGTATATGTAGAGGAAAGTGTTGTCTGAGGCAAAAGCAAGGATACAATGCATACTAACAGGCTCATACACACATCTCATTAATAGTGTATGTCTATCTGTGGATAAACATGTACATAAGTGACACACAATATTCTTTTCCCTCTTGCTCTTCTTTTTCTTCTTGGTAGGGGACATAATGGAAGATAGACAAGCCAGTGTGCAATCTCATAAAGCTACTCAGTCAGTCGGGGATAAAAACATAGGCTTTTTTGGCATTTTCAAGGATTGGACAAAAATGAAGGACAAATGGATGATGGATGAAGGCAGATGTGTTTCAGTGCTTGTCATTCAGTGTGTCACTCCAAAATCAGAAGCATGGCAGGGACAAAAATAGTTAACTTTGTTCCGTTTTTTTGTCAGCGATAGATCGATATAGATCCCATAGATGAAAGCAGATGTGTTTTGGTTATGCTTGTCACTCAGTAACAATCCCAACAGAGGAAGAAGACATACTCTAAGTGTGGGTATTCTTTGGAAGGAAGGTACTAGCAGTCAGACAGGAGAGCTGCTGGCCACAGGATCCAGGCATGAGGATCTGTCACTCGTTAGCCATCGACCCCAGATGTCTAATGGCAGGGATGGGATGGATGCTGAGTCAGCTGGTTTATTTTTCTTCTCTGTGCATGAGTGATAGACACGTTTGCATCTGGATAGACAGGTTTACAGTGTGTAAAGTCCTGTTAAAGGTACAAGTCAGTACCTTTACTGTCCCATAACATGAAATGAAATCTACTCACGTTTTTGGTGCGTGCTCAGAGTGCTTCGGAGCTAGACATTTCACCTACAAAGACTAAAAAAGCCTTGTCCTCAAGCCAAAAAAGCAAATGGCAAAGCAGTATTACTATTCCAGTAGTTTGCATCAAGATATATTACCTCTTCACTCAATGTTTCTGTTGGATCTCTGCTCTAATTAGCTAGCTTATTCACCTCAATTGTGAAAATGTCACTTTATTGGCGCCAAGTACAGGCCATGATAAGCGGTGCCAGAGACCTGTTGATGTTGCAATAGACCCTTTTCACACTTCCGGATTCTACGCAATGGAAGTCATCATAGTAGGGAAACTCAGCAGCAATGGCGCTTATGAATGAGAATGATACATCCATATGTCCTTATTGTGATATCTACCAGATTTTTCAAGAGGACGAAGCTTGACAAGAGATGGTTTACCTTCATAGTCATGGAGGTAATTCTCAAAGAAGAGCTTGTAGCCCTTGCCAAGTTTCGTCCTCTCTACCTTCAGAGTCATGGAGGTAATTCTCAAAGAAGAGCTTGTAGCCCATGTCAAGCTTCGTCCTCTCTACCTTCATAGTCATGGAGGTAATTCTCAAAGAAGAGCTTGTAGCCCATGTCAAGCTTTGTCCTCTCTGTAATCGAAAACTGATGTCTTTTGTTGAAAAATCTGGTAGATATTGCAATGAGGAGGGCAATACTCAAGGAGGCTGCCATTGCTGCTGAGTTTACCTACTATGACCACTTCCTTTGCGTAGAATCCGGAAGTGTGAAAAGGGTCAATTCCTTGGTCACTGAAAGAGGTCAAAAGTCAGAGATTACTTCATGCCCCTTTAGGACATGATGTATAGCTGCCAACAGCACTGGATATCTCTAACAAAGGAATAGCACTTGAGTTGAATGTGTTACTCTTCAATGGAAGTTCATTTGTGTCCCATGAGAGAATCCCTGCGTTGCAGATGCATTGCGTCACAATGAAGGGGTCACATTCCTAAACTAAAACGCATGTCGTTTTGCCCTGTTTTTTACTTGCTCTTCATGAAGCTTTCATGAGGAACACATTTCATCAGCGAATCAGATGATGTTGTAATACTGTCATTAACCATGTTTCATCTCGCTTGATTATTGATGTCTGTGCGGCGAGATCCTTGCGTACGACACTGCACACAGTTCTCAGCGACGCAAATGCATTATGGATTAATTGTGATCCCTGTGCGAGGAAGGCAAATACAGGGCTGCAGCTGTACTGCATATCAGCGAGTCAATATTGGCACTCTCTTTCAGTCGTCACCTTTTAAACAGTCAGCGCTCAGACTGGCGTGCAACTAATTCGGAAACTGCGGGCAGAAATGCTGTTGGGCTTCTTGTGACGTTTTTATCATGGAATATACCCAGGCTGCTAATTAGACGAGTCGGTATAGATTCAGACAGCACATTCTGTCACTTATCACTTTCTTCTTCATTTTGCTTGGCATTTGCTATAAATTGGACTTTTGGGACACATGGAGGACGGCGCACATGTTTATTACTGATTGACTTTATTGACTTTATAGTGAGAGAGGAAGGAGGGAAGGAGGGATAGATATGCGGTTGATCACCATCTGGAGCTCATACTGTTTACAACTACCTTTTTTTTTTCAGAAAAGTTGGAAATGAGCAATTTTTGTACCGAGCAGTTGGCTCTGATTAAAACACAGAGAACTGAACACAGCTACACATTACTTAATTTTGTTACTTTGCATTCTTTTTTTGCCTCATCTTTACCGAGCGTGCTAATAACTGTGGAGCTGCACTGTATGCTGTGTGCACCGTATAATAAGTAATATTCACTCCGGAAGCTCAGGCAAGAGCAGTTTCCAGGGAATGGCTACAGAACATGTGCATATACAGCAGACTTTTTAATATGGTTTTCAAATTTTCAATTTCTTGATGCTTGAATAATCTCTCCAGGCGCTTCAGAGATTGTCAGATCACTCGCAAGATGAGATAATTAAAGCAGCACTCTTGTTTTATCGTGTTTTTTTCGATGCAGTCAACTTTGATTTTGTCTTCATCTATCTATCTATCTATGGATATGGCATTGATGTATACAGGCAGACAGGCAAACCATGGACATGGTGGCATAACGATGTGTCTCTTGTCACTGGGGATCATAAACTCTTCCCATGTATGTGCCTAGACAGGCAGAAAGGAAAGCCGGGGATATGATATGGGCATTACACTCCATCACACACAGTATAAGCAGGGTGTCCTGACATTGATTTTCCCATTGATGTACATAATGTATTTTTCACATTTTATAATGTGTTACCAATAGTTTGGTTTCATGAGTCATGAAACAATTTCTGTAACAATAAAATAACAATAACCTTTATTTGCAGAGCATTTATCAAATCATTTATCATTTATCATATTAGGTTTCCACACACCCAAATGATCTATACTCTGTGGCTTCTTCTTTTGCTTATTTAAAGGTGCCATATTATTCAGTTTTCATGATTTTGTTTTCAAATATACTCGGGCTCAGGATAAGAATAATGTTCTTCATGATGTTCATGATGTTTTGCAAATAAATGTAGTTTAGTAAAAAGGCTATTTAGTGAATGCATTTAAAAACAAAGTCTTCACAATGCTGGATCCTGATTGGCCGACAACAGCAGCTCTTCTAATTCAAACGATGTAAACTGGAGGCTTTCCAATTCTGTGCTGTAGTGCTGCTCAGTGCTGTAAACTGGCCTGATTTTAGTAATTGTTTAGTGAGGGAGCCAATCAGGACCAAGAACCGTTGTGATGCGTTTCCTGGAGTTAGTGGATTTAAACTTTAAATTTCACTCTTAAAACAAAATCAAACTTTAACAATGTCTACATGAAACATATTTGATCATATATGTATATAAATAGAGGAAATTTGAATTCCTATGATATGGAACCTTGAAGTGCAGGATATAGGCTATTGCAGTAAATATACAGATCTATCATAGAAGCCCCACTTTTTACATTGCTGCACTATTATTGCACTGTGTATGAAGAAAAATCTACTCAGGTGCAGTAACAGGAGTAGCTGTAAATTGTTCCTTCCCACTATTGTGTGCAAAACCTCACAGCTACCTTACATTCAGAGAACTAGCAGAAGCAGCATATCTACACGCTCCAAACTTGGCTTCATTCAGCAGGAACTCGGCCATTGCGTCTTGCAAACTCAGCATATTTACAGTTTTCTAACTGTTCCAGAAAAAAAAACCATTGTCAACAGGCAATGGCAACAAAATCCACTGAAAAGGAGGAGAAAAAAAAGACAAGGAAAGTAAAGGGAACAAACAAGTAGCCTAATCGTGACAAGGTAACAACAGCATTGCAGCAATAGGGCGCTATACATAGAATGAAAAAGCCTGGGCTAAGACCCAGACATGTATGAAGACGGGAAGCAATCAATGGGCCCCGTCAGCAGTCAATGCACTCCTCCACTTGAACAGTACTCAGACATATGAAGCTATTACAGCTACACAACAAGGACTCAACCTTTTCTTTCCATTTTGGCATCATCTTGAAGAGCTATTCAGCTGCACATCCGCTCATATAAAAGATGCTACGGCAGGAATATGATTGTCTTTTTATCGAGTTTTCTCCACTTGGTCCTCAACTCACCATTGTTTCGCATTTTGACATTTTAGGCATGTAGCGTCCGCTCTTATCCAGAGTCACAGCAGGTTTAAACACTATGAGTTCGTTCTGATGCATCACTATAAGCACCACCTAGAATTCCAATCGCGGATGATATCACAATGTCTTTTGACACTCGGAGGAATTGAAGGGACAGTGTGCGTTTGATCCACTAGACAAACTAGTATTCCGTTTCACCCTTTGACATCGCCGTTTCAACCTACTCTTGTAAAGTTTCCGCTCGTGTCCCAGAACATCTCCTGCAGCTCGGCGGGGCTGAAGAGGAAGCAGCGAAGCGAGCCGGCAGAGAGCCGGAGAGACAGAGAACCTGTCACCGCGTCCCGGCACCGGTCTCGTCACTCCTACATGCGCTTACAACACAAACAGGTGGAGGCTGTCCAAGCTCCGTCGCTCCCCGCCGAACGCGGAATTTACTCGAGGAATGTTCTCCGGGGCTATAATCTTTTCTGTCTGAGAGGAGTCGCCGGACTGAGAGGCTAAAGAAACGCGTTCTTGAAGTAATAGGAGCTGACGGCTGCATCGCTGCTGTCACACAACTTTCTGCACTGCTCTTTTGTTTTCATTAAAAACTGGTGTGGGAGCGAGATACAGGATGGGCGAGTAAGTGAGTCGGTGAAGAAATTAATTTCGCAGTGTTCCTTTTTGACCCGGTCCAGCTCTGAACAAACTATGGCAAACTGACATTGAATCAACCTAGGATCAGTGTTAAGGCATCAGTTTAAAATCAATGGCGCACTAATATCCAAGGTGAAGTCCTGTTAGGAATCCAAGGTGAAGTCCTGTTAGGAATACATTCCAGCCAGGTGTTTTCTTCTGGCATTACACTGACTTTAACATAACACGACATCTGCTATGGGCATATTTACCCAAAGACACTTCCATTTTTTTTAGTATGGACAGTCCCAGTGGGAATCGAACCCCTAACGCTCATAGATGTTAGTACCTTGATTTACCCATTGAGCTACACAGGGAATGGCACCCCAAAACTCTGTGTTAGTGCCTTAAGGGTTCCCACTGGCCTTGAAAATACTTGAAAATGAATGGAAATTACTTGTTTCTAGGGATGGGACGATATATGGAAATTCAATATATATCGCGATACAAACGTGACAATACGTATCGTGGGGCAGAAAAAAAGAATCGCGATATTAGCTCTATTTTATTCTCTTGTAGTAAATGAGACGGCTCTTCCATCATAATTTCACAAGCTCTTCATCCAAATTAGATTATTTGCACTTTGTAATGATATTTTTAATTTGTTGTTTACATTCTAGCAGCCAATGCCATTGCTAGAAAGGATTTCTTGACTTGACAAGATCAGGAATAATAATAAAAAAAAAAAAAACGAGGCCTCTATGAATTTTGGACCAATGTCATGTCTCATGCCAATTTTGAGTCCTTGAAATTCCACCATAAACCTTGAAAGCCTTTGAAAGCTCTTCGAATATTTGATGTCCAAGTGAGTGCGAGAACTCTTCGCCTTGCCCTACCCCAAATGGAACCTCTAACCCCGGCAGTGTTAGTTTCATTCCCTCCCCCCCCGACCATTTTTCGGTGTATTTGGACTATCTCGCAGCAGAGGTGAGCGAGGTGTCGGCGGCAGACACGAGCGCGAAGAGACAGGAGACCTTCGCTGTCATTTTGTCACTCAGACCCTCTCTCTCTCTCTCTCTCTCTCTCTCCGGCTGCAGAGGTGAAACGGGACACAGCTGTTGGTCAGAGCGAAGCGATGTTAACTGGGCTTGTCAACTTGCGCCTTTGCACCTCCGCGCGTGACGTGCGTGGAGGGGGAACTCTCTCTCTCTCTCTCTCTCTCTCTCTCCTGTCGTTTGTCAGTCAGAGGTGATCGGGGACGCAGGTGCGGGCCGACTGCTCCACTTGTGGACACGAAGGGCTGTCTAGTCATGTATAGCCGCGGTCAAATACAATGCACAGCACAGTACTTTGGAAAGGTTAATATCCCGCCTCCTGGGGCTGGGATGACGCATCATGCAGCCTCTCCGCTGTAAGTTATATTATTTTCAAGGAAACTTGACTGAAAGTGATGTTTAGACCTTGCATTTCTACACTTTTTCCCCCCTTGGAACCCACACTGACAAAGGCATTTATCTTGCAGCTGTGATGAGATGAGATTAGAAAACATAACTGTCCTCGGAGAGGCAATTTGTTGCTCTGACAGTTGAAAGAGTCAACACTCCACTTGCTCCAGCAGTTATGTCGCATGAAAGAAGCATCGATTATTATCAAGGTGAGGCGCTGCAAATGAACTGGAAAAAAAAATAAAGAACAATATGTTTTTTTCCTGAGGAATGGAATTTTATGTTGAGTATGGACACAAACACACTTTTTGTGTTATGACATTTTTTTCTTACTGGATAAAGTCAGGGAGCACTTCCTTTTTTCATTCTAATGAATACTGTAACTGAATAGCTGGTAATTTACAGAATGAGTTGGATTATTATTATTGTTTTATGAATTATTGACATGTGTTCTCATGTAATGAATAGCTTTTCATGTAAAATTCCCCATAAAATAGAAATAGGTGAATTTACAGAATATACAAACATACACAAAATGCCACTACATAGCCTACGTACCAAAAGTGTCTAGCTGTGTAGACACTTTCTGTATATATGTAGAAATATTTTGTAGGCCTCTAAATGAGACTAGCGAAAGTATCTAAGTGTGTAGATATCCATTTCAAAAGACTATTCACCTTATTAATACATTGAATTTGCAGCTATAGATAACATACGTTTTGCTACTGGAGCTTTCCCCTTATAAAAAACTCCAGATGGAGGTACCATGTGTACAGAAATGTGACAATGGGCAAAGCGCATATGGGTTCTTGTCTGTTCTTAACATCACTATCATGATCACAATAATTTATAGAGGGAGGCGACATATGTCTGGAAAATGTGTCCTCAGATCAAAACTCAAAACAACTCCGAAATGAAGAAGAAGAAGAAGAAGAAGAAGAAGAAGAAGAAGAAGAAGAAGAGTATAGATCAGAAACTGTGCAAGAAAATGTCCACGACTGCATCACTGGTTGCACCCTTGGTTCACTTTGTTTTAGTGTATTGGTATCTGAACCTGACTACTCCTGACTAAGCCATATTTAAAGCTGCAATACGCACCTTCACTCCTTTAGGCAGGAAGTGTAACGTTAGTCCCGCCCCCCTCCCCTTCAGTCGGTCAAGTTCCCGCCCCCGACACTTGTCACTCATCTTGATGAACAGGGAGTTAGGCATGAACACACTGTGTTACAGACAGATCCAGACTGATAACATAATATATCTTATTTATTTACTGTTATTTTAATGTCAAAAAAGTAGCTTTAACCTTCCTTGTTTTTACCATATGAATCTACAATATTATTTCAACCCATTCTACATTGCAGGGACATGGAAGGACTTGGGTTACATAACATTCCACAACCTGACTGAGAAGCCAACCTTTAATCCAAACCTGGAAATGTTAGCACCACGCTCTATCCACTGAGCTATAGAGGACCAGGAGACGGGGGGGGGGGGGGGGGGGGGTGGGGGTGTAGTTTGGGGAAAGAGGAAGGAACAGAGATAAGGAGTGTAGTGAAAATGGAGAGAGGAGAGGAACAAGATGGAGAAAAAGAAAAAAAAAAAAGATGCTGTCGATGCGGCGGGCTGCTGGCAGATGCAGCCCTGAGGGAGCTGTTGAGGCAACTTGACTTTTTTTAAGCAAACTGCCTCCTGTTAAGCTGCCAGCTTCATTAAGGCGGGGGGCCTCCAAAATGGATCTGGGGTCTCGGAGTGTGAGGTTGTAATTAAAATGAATTGAGCTAATCCAGGTCAGTCCCCATTCCCTCCTTCCTGCATCCAAAAAGACATTCTGAATGGTTCCTCTTAAAGGTGGAGCAGCAGTGCAGCAGTGATGCAGCAAACAGGTAAAAAAAAACAAAAAACTTGGTAGTATGATGATATAGATGTACCTCGCTGTGTTTATAGCAAGCATAAACCACAAATAGATATTTATGAAGACGAAATGGAAACAGCAGGGTCTAAAAGCAGTGGTGCATGGGGAACATTTTGAGACGATTTAGGAAAAAGAAGTTTTTTCATACCATTTTTGGTGTTTACAATCCCGTTTTGTCCCACTTGTCAATTGCAATGTTGTCTCTTGCCAGGAGAGTAAGCAATGACACTTTACATTAAGTGTTCATTACCTAATGTTAACTAATGCCTTTACTGACATGAATTAAACATGAATAACAACAATTAACAAAGATTAGTTTATGTTAAATGCACATGAACAACTGCATTCATTAATCTTGTTATACATGTTTGTTAATACAATTAATGCATTTAATTTATTATCATGAATTAAACATGAACAACATTAACAAAGATTAGTTAATCTTAAATGCACATGAACTGCATTAATGTTGTTCTACATGTTTGTTAATAAGATTAACTAATGCCTTTAGTAACATGAGTTAAACATGAATAACAACATTAACAAAGATTAGTACATGTTAAATGCACATGATCAACTGCATTAATAAATGTTATGTGTTAACTAACATGAATTAAGCATGAGCAGTGACATTAACAAAGATGAGTTACATTTTAAATGTTCAAAGTCTTCTGAACCGATTTCAGTCTAAATATCAAGCAACAGTGATTATCTTCTCATTCATAATTATCACTTCATGTTCAGTTAATAATCACAGTAATCCAGGTACAATTAGATACTCATGCCTGAAAAGACAATGACAATGACATGAAGTTTTCTTCTTATTTATATCAAAATATATTCTTTGATAATTTTTTTAATCTTTTACAACTATAATACTTGATATTCACTGAACATCTACTAAAACCGACTTGTTAAAATTGCATGTTACCTGCTTTGACTTCCATCCTCTGTAAAATAAGTCAACATCAAAGTGGTTTCAAGGTGTAGATCACACCCACTAGCTGGAGGAAAAGTTTTGAAACGCTACACAAAGTCATTTTTGCGACTAGCGTCCACCTACGGTGTCTCTGAATGGTCAAAAAGGCAAAGGACGAGCAAAGCGCACTCTAACTTCCCTAATTTGTACATCCCTTCAGCCATTTTCCCTAGGCAAAGGTGACTCTCTCTTTCTCTCTCTCTCTCCCTCTCTCTCTATGGGCCTGCTGGCTGACATAAAAGGTTGTGTGAAAAATTACAACAGTCCTGAATATTAGAACTGCCTGCAAAATACTTCCCCAGCCTATCCATCACCGTAGGGACACGTGGGTTTATTGTGTGTCTGTGTGTGTGTGTATGTGTGTGTGCGTGTGTGGGAACTCCTGGAAGTCACAGTGATAAACACGTCGGTATAGTTTGTATGTGATTTGTGTGTGTGTGTGTGTGTTGTGTGCATAACCTTGCGTAGGGTATGCTTTCACCTAATGGGACAGTTTGCCAGTTAACCTAGCCGCGATGAGGGAATCCATCATTATCACTTCAGCTACTGCAATGAAGAGAACACACACACACACACGCACGCACACACACACACACACACACACTAGTGACCTTGCACATACTAACTCAGTCACACACAAACACACAGGCTCTCTTTTACAACTGACATTAACATGCTTCTCATATCTGGATTGTGTCTAGAGGGGATTTTGCTGGGTTACATTTACACCTGACATTTTTGTATGACAAGTACTGAACTTAAGTACAATTCTGAGGTACTGTCACTTTACTTGAGTATTTCCATTATTTTTTGTTCAGAGGGAAATCTTGTACTTATTCCTCCACTACATTTATCTGACAGCTGGAGTCACTAGTTACTTTGCAGAATAATGTTTTACATGCAAAACATATGATAAGCTCATAAAATATGATGCATTGTTAGAGTTTAAACTCCCCAACAGTATATGGAGCAGTTAGACCGACAACATTAAAATACTTCTGACAGGTTAATGCTTCAATCATTTAACTCTCTGAAAGTATGAGGACTTTTACTTTTTATACTTAAGTACATTTTACTGCTAATCTTTCTATACTTTTACTCTAAATTATTGGAGTAAAAGTACAGAAGTTATATTATATGTTATTATGTTAATATTATGGAAAATATTTTTCCATTATGGCATTGCTACTTGTACTTAATTAAAGGATTTCAGTACTTCTTCCACCACTGTCTGATTACAGTCCAGGATGTGTCATATGATGCTGGAGTGAAACCAGTTAGTGTTAGCGTCATCATGAAAGTCTATGGAGAAATGGATGGCCACACACACACACACATATAAACACAAACACACTACAGCTACATCATCATTACCGCCATGAGTCTTGTGTCTTAGCCTGACCATATAGTCCGTTCTTGCCTTGTGACAGCGATGGTGTCGCCACTGGTCGGCCTGTTATTCATCAGGCCGACCAGTGGCCTGATGAATAGACAATGTTATTCATCATATTCCAACAATCCCCCTTCCAAGAAGCCGCTTCATTATTCCAAAACCGGGTCGGGGGGGTAGTACTGAGGCTGTCAGAACCCGTTTTCATCTCTGAGGGTGTTTCTTACTGTGGTCTGTCTCTCTCTGTCTGTCTATTTGCCTTTCTCCCTTCTCTCTCTCTCTCTCCAAGGTAAGCAGTGTCAGTGTGGTCTAACGTAACCCCAGGGTCTTTTGTATTTGAGATTCCATTGATTCTGAAAACTTCCCCCCGATGCTTTTCAACGGGGAGTTGTGGGCGGGCGAGCGAGAGAGAAATAGGGGGAGAGAGAGAAAACGAGTGCCACCTACGGAGAAGGAGGGACATAGCCCACAATTTAGGCCACATGCAGTCATCTTTTTTTTTTTACACCTTTCTACAGATACCATAGCGGGACTCTAGGTGTGTGTATGTGTGTGTGTGTGTGTACATACATCTAGTCTACTACCCTATACCCTCATTTATTAACATTGTGTATGTACAAATACGTATAAAGAGTGGGATATATGGACTTGAACTTATGCTTGAGAATGTACAGACCTATACACAGTGGTACATAAATGGGGAAAAAAGGAGAATTAATGCCATCTGCCGAGTGAAAAAGGAGTTCCACACCATCGCTGGATTTCCCAACATCACTAAAGGTCCCATATGGTGTAAAACAGGATTCCCCTTGCCTCTGTGATGATAAAGGAGTCGGATGGTCTATCTAAACATGGTGAAAGTATCAAAACGCACGGTCACCAACTAAATCCACACAATCCATATTAGAAAAGCGAGCCTCTAAACGAGCCGCTTGGACTTCCGTAACTTTGTGGCGTCACAAAGGTTCGCTCATTATCATTTTTGTAAGAAATAACAGACTAACAAAGTGTTTTTTTCCAAAGCGGTTGAGCGATTATTACCGGAGAGTTTTCCCTACCTGTAGCTGCCGGGCCACGGTGTCTCACGTTTCACTCTTGAAACGGTTAGCCAATCGGAACAGCGGGGTCATTAATATTAATGAGCCTTAAAGACACAGTGACAGAAATGGCCTGTTCTTGGTAATGCTCAGAGAGATGCTGGAAAATGGACGTGTAAAAATGGATTGAGAGTGTTTGTGGTACATGACACCACACACACAGCTTTGAATGGACCTCAAGACAGAAAATAAAAGTGGAGAATATGGGACCTTTAAGTAAAAAGCACCATCATTCAATGAATTCAACTTTGCCAACAGAGAAATTTTCCATTTGGTGAACATCTAAGTCATTTACACAAACACATGATCTTTTGTCAAGACTTTAGAAACCTTTTCAAGTCATCAAATTACAAGTCAAGGGCAAGTCCCAAGTCACCAGAACCCAAGTAAAGTCTCAAGTCTGACTCAAGTCTGACTTGTCACGTGACTCGAGTCCCCATCTCTATATATTTGATATGCTAGGCTTACAGAAATGTAATTAAATGATGACTATTCCCAACAGGAGGACTGTGGTTGGTCCAGAGTGGCTGCTCTCACTCTGCCTGTTGGAGCAATGTTCCTCTTTTTGACCATGATTCTGTTTTTTTTGGCAGAAGTCCTCAGGTCAAACAGTTTTTAATTCTGGCCACTAATTTACAGCAGCTGCCACCTGCTGCCGGGATATATATATATATATATATTTATCAAGGCAGATTACTTACAGGTGTGCGTATGCACATTTGATACTAATTTTCTTGTGCGTATGAATATTCAAAAGTTTACTGATGAGAGAGAATTTAGAACCTTTTCTACCAAATGTTGATAAATGAGCGACAGACCTCTAGAGCCTTGACAATGAAATCACATCTGTCACAGAAACACACAGACACACACACACACCATGCCATACAGGTTCAGAAATTCACAGAAGTCATAAGTGCATAAAGATCTCTCTCTATCTGTCTCTCTCTTTCACTCACTCACTCACACACACACACACACACAGATTCAAAAGTTAACCATACACACAAACACAGGCATACACATGCACACACACAATTATACACATAGACAAACACAAATACATGCTGTACATCACCTCTTGCATTCACATATTCATGTAAACACACACTCACACACATGCAAACAGAAGGAGGGGAGGATGCTGGGAAAGAGTGCAGTTCATTGAGTGATAATAAACTGTTGTGTCTACTATTATGTTGATTATATTTGGATTTGTTGATTTTGCTTTGGCAAACAATTTCATGCCAATCAAGCCCATTTAAATTAGCTGAGAGAACGGGAGAGGCATGCACACATATAAAGCCAGGAACAGAACAGTTTATTCTGTGATTAGTTGTTTTTATTGTTGCCAAGTTGAAAAATTTGTCTGCTATTATGTTGATTATTTTGATGATTTTGGTTTGGTACTTAAAGTATTTCATGCCAATGGAGTCCAATTGAAATGTGTTTGCATTGCTCTTATTGTCATTGTCATGTTGTCAGTTGTATCAGCTATTATCTTAATTGTTTCCTTTCGCATAAAAAAAACCAAAAAAACTCTTGGATTTGTTGATTGTTCTTGGCTGAGGCATCACGGTTTTAGTATTCTCTACTTAAATAAACATTACTTTTTATGGAGAGTGTGGCACCCATCCATTTTGTACTTTGGGATTTCACGCCAAGCCAAGAAAAACCTATTTGGAAAAGAAAAGAGAAAGATGCGGGTCACTCCAAAACTTTAAAACGTTAAAAGCCTTTATGCTATGTGGCTAGCCAGAATTACGAGTTAAAAACCGCGGCTCCACCCCCACCAGCCACTAAGAAGATGACATTTCATTTACTGACATCATGTTACATCATTTTTGGGTAATGAAGTCCTTCAAACTCTCAAAAATTCCCCGAAAACATCGCTTGCTGCCACTAGGGGTCACCAAAGTACGAAATTGCCTACTGCAGCTTTAAACTATTACTTTAATATTTTTGTTGGAGGCATGTTTTACCGTCATGCTTTGCATGCCAGTCTGAGAACATACACTACCAATCAAAAATTTGGACACACCACATTTTTCTTTATTTTTTACTATTTTCCACATTTTAAAATAATAGTAAAGACATCAAAACTATGAAATAACACAAATGGAATTATGTAGCAAGCAAAAAAGTGTTAAAAAAATCAAAACAATCTTATATTTTAGATTCTTTAAAGTAGCCGCCCTTTGCCTTTCATACATAGGATCAACTTCACTATTTATATTTGTCTAAGAAACACATTTCAAGCATTTAAGCAGAAGCCTTTAGATCAAAATGGCTTTAAAAGAATGGAAAACATAGAACATTCAATAAGGTGTGTCCAAATTTTTGACTGGTGGTGTAGCGTTTTCTCTTTGTGTGCTTCTTCACCCCGATGAAGGCCATGGGGCTGAAACGTGTCGAGGGCGGCTTTTAAACTTCCAGTTATGCCCGGCCAAATAGAATAAAGGCTTTTTAAACATATTTTTTTGGAGTGCCTTGGATCTCTCTTTCCACTTGATTACCGGAGGGCCCTTTTTTTTTATCTAAAGAGCAGCCAACGTTAGAAGCCAAAGAACATCGGCGTTAGAAGCCAAGACGCATTCCAGCCTTCTATCCATTTCCCAGAACCTGTTTGACTTTTAGAGAGAGAAAGAGGGACGAAGGGGAAAGAAAAGCAGAAAGAAAGAGATTCAGAGAGGGAGGGAGAGAAGCAGGGAATGAGAGAGATGGATGATGGAGAGATTTACTTATTTTTTCTTGTGTTTGTTGATGAATTCCCATTGCACTCGAGGCTTTGGCAATATTGCTCATGTACCATTCATGCCAATGATGCATGCTGGATTGAAATTGAAACAGAGAGACAAGGAGTGTGTGAGATACAGAGAGAGAGAGAGCTGCCATGTCCAATTAGAATACGGCTTCAGTGTTGGACAGTGGAGCAGTGAGGTGGAATAAAATCACCTGATTAATTTTAACATCATCGTCTTCGTGTTTCTAGAATTGACTCTGTGTGTGTGTGTGTGTGTGAGGGAGAGAGAGAGGGAGAGAGAGGAGGGAGGCATTACAGTTTCTGAGAGTGTATGTGTGAGTTTGTTCAACTGTGAGCTAATTCTGTGTGTGTGTGTGTGTGTGCATGCAGTGCCACACCCCACCACTCTGTGACAGCCTGACATCCATCCTCCCATCTCATTCCATTCATTTTCACCTTCATTGCCACTTTTTTGACGTTAAAATACCAATAAATAAATAGGATATATCATACATTATCAGCCAGTTAAACGTTCAAAAACAAGCAACATCAGTATTCTTCATTGGCCCAAAATTGGACTTTAATTAAAAATGAAATATGAGCCAGTCAATGTCATCCATCTCTGATATGATGGAGCTTCTTCCCTGACCACAGCTATGTGTGTAAAATCTGCAATGAAATTTTATTTTCTCTGCACATTTTATCAATTCATTTAATTGTCTGATTTTAATTTAAAAAGACCTCATGTATCCCAGACTTCCCCATACCAGTGAATAGGTGGTGTGGGTCACTCTGTCTTAAAGGAGTAGTTGACCCCAAACATTGAAAATTCTGCAATTATCGACTCACCCCCATGTGAGTTAAACGGTGAGTTAGCCTCCATCTCAGCCGTACCATTCATCACTAGTCATTCATCAGTAAGAAATGGTTAGGTTTGAATGGGGCTACATAGCTAAAGCTGCTTACAGACTGTGCCACTGTTTGCCTTCCCTCTATATCAGACTGTGTGATTGAGGCCGCTCCATGGATTGGCTGTCCTTGACTTTGAACAAAGACCGCTAAGTACCAACTTCTTAGCTATAGCCGTTTATTTATTTATCCCTGAGCGGTTTTCAGGGGACAATGAATAGTTTCCAACACTCATACATATCACCTAATGCTAGACCCAGCTGTTCCTAGTTTGTCTCGTGGTATATTTTCAACCCATAATTATCTGGCCTTTGGCATATGCATTGCGTGGGTGTTATACTATAAATGAGAAAGAAACAGCCACACAACTTATGAAATTCTATGCTTAATTTATTGCACACAATAAAAAAGACGTGCAAACAGGCAGTAATAACTGCAAACAAGTAACTATTTACATAGGGTGCAAACATAAGAGGTGCAACATAGGAAGTGCAAACAGATAGTAATAATTGCAAACAACTATTTATATAGGGTGCAAACAGAAGTGCAACATAAGAAGTGCAAACAGGCAGTGATAATTGCAAACAACTAACGATTTACATACAGTAGCCATTGATCTTTGGCGTCTTTTTTATGGACATCCCTGCCTCCCTGGCAGCGGGATCTCACTGTGAAGGGCTTCAGGACATATTGTCATGAAACTGACTCAAACAACCCTTTGTGGAACAAGATAGAGGGGCACCTGACAGTGTCCTGACACATCCATGGTGTGCTGATTTTGCACAAGTGACACTTTCTCCGTCCTTCAGTTGCCATTTCTGACCCGTCTGTGGTGTCAGTGGGAGGCGTAATTGGCCAAGGTTGACAACGAGTCTCTGGGTTTTTGAGGTGCTTCTGGAGGTGTGGCTGTGAGCTTTTCCATGAAATGAAGGTGCATCATTGGTTTGTCCTGCCTTTACTGACAGGGCTCCTGGTGGAGAATGTAGCTGTTGGTTGTGGCTATGTCAGTGACTACGTTTACATGGGCAACGATAATCCGTTGCATGTACATGGGAATATGAATGGAATAGTTCTATAGGCAACCCATGTAAACAGCGTAAGCGGAATATTGTCTTACTTAGAATAAGGCCAATAGTCGGATTATTGCTGTTCAAGTAAACGTAGTCAATGAAGCGGTACAGGATGGTTCTGCACCTCGAGGTCTTCTGACGGACTGTGTCCTGAATCAGGGCCTTTTCAGATAGAACTGTGCTGCGCTCGCTGCTTGGTTCAGCGCATCTGACTGGCGATACCTCTGTCATGTCCATCCACTTCACAAACAGCAGGGGTCCTTCACCTACCCACCTAAAAGAGCCTTCTTCTTGGTAAGAGCGCTGTCACGTGTGGTTGGAGCATCTTTCCCGGTGTCTCTGTAAGTGCCGCATGCACCAACCTGCATGCTGTGCAAGTCCTTGAATATCTTAGAATTGGTGTAGAAGTTGTCACAGTTGAATGAGTGCCATGAGAGACCTTGGCCTGAGGAAAACTCAGATTTGCCTGTGTAGATGCAAAATTCTGTGGTGTATCTGCTGCTTGAGTCAACTAAAACAAAAAGCTTTATGCCCCACTTGGTAGGTTTGGCCTTTTGAAGAGTTCCACGGGACTTAGCTGCTCTGCTGTGGAAAACTGGATGCCTGGTGGCCTTTGTGGGCAGAAGTGTACAATCCTTGGCACCATGGCTGGTTCCTCCTCAGTCCACCTGCGGCCTGACCATGACGCAGCTTGCTGTGGTGTAGTTCCCTCCCACGTCTTCTGCCGTGCGGAAAAAATTAATTACTAGAAATATTTATGAATCATTTTCACTTTACCCATGTGTTTTATAGACTCCTCTACTGTTACATTGTCAAAGGTGTGTTTTATTATCATGCAAAAGTATTCCTTAGTAAATTATAAAACTGATATTTCAGTACTCCGTTCTGGTCAGGTCTGAAGATGATTTCCATCCCAATTACAGGCAATAAAGTAATCACTGTAGGCTTGGTTTTTCCACTATATGAAATTATATGAAAGATATATACGTATATAATTAGTATTCTAAAAGGAACATAATGTGTGGAGGTGTCAGTGTGTATGTGTGTGTGTGAGACTTTGTGCTTACAGTTATGTGTCCGTGAGTGTGTGTGTGTATTAGTGAGTGAGTGAGTTTGTGATTTCCTCAGGCCTGTTGTGTTATAGTTTATTGAATAAGCTCCATGCTCCATTGTACATTCAGTTTAATGACTATAGATCTAACAACAACACAAAATACCTCTGGCTGGTTTAGCCCATTGATCTGACACACTCCTGTCGCTCTGTTACGCCCCGATTCGTGTGTGTGTATGTGTGTGTGTGTGTGTGGGTTAGACTGACATATGGGGCCGATATTAGCCCCTTATTAAAAATCAGATATCAGCCAGTCACTGTCGCCCACCTCTGATATGATGGATGTGATGCAGTTTGACTGAACATATTTTTATGTTATAGTTGATCAATACTACACTGGTTGGCTATGGGAAGCCCTAACCCTAAGGATGGGACGATATATCAAAATTCAATATGTGACAATACGTATCATGGGAAATGAATCGCGATATTAGCTCCATGTTATTCGGCTGTAGTAATCACAATTGAGTATTAGTATTATTTTCCACTCAAATTCAAAGATACTGAATACTGGCACTAACAGTAGTTTCAATCCTATATTAATGTTGGTATTTGCCTTCAAAAACCCTCACTGGTCGAGCCCTGGTTGTTTTAATAAATGTTTGAGCATACCAATAATTCTTGTAACCCATTTTGCAATTCTGGCCACATTTTCTGGCCATTGTGGTTCTCGGAAAAAGAATTATCAAGAAAAATGTAAGAATTTCCAAAGAAATTCCAAACTGGGATGCCAGTTATTTGGAAAACCGCTCACAGAATGATTGCTGGCTTGAAAGTAAGACTCACTATTGAATATCACTGACATTATAAACTAGAATTTGGCGTTTACTTACAAAATTTTAGACATTTTAGAGGAGATTTTTTTTTTAATATTGAGTTTTGAACATAAGGAAACATTTTGTATATTCAATTCAATACAATTCAACTTAATTGACATTCCACTTTACATAAATGCACCCTTTTTCAGTTCATTATGAAGACGAGCTTTCATGAGATTTTCACCCCAATTTTATCCAAATGGGACGAGGCAGAAGAGGAGAGTAGAAGCTGAGGGAGAAAGAGAGAGAAGTTTGAGGATGCAAGCACCGTTGTTTTGGTGTGAGAGTTGGATTGGACTGTGTGTGTGTGTGTGTGTGTGTGTGTGTGTCAGAGTACGTGCACAACTTTAAACTCCTCTCCCTCTCTACTGCGGGTCGTGTGACTAATTCCCGACTCGCAACCCTCTTGTCCGTCTTCGTGGCTTCGACTTTCATGTTGTTAAATGTCGAAAAACTATCCCAACATTTTAATTGAAATGCAAACTTTTTAGCATTTTTTTTTTCCTTTTGATGTGTGGCCGGCCGCTCTACCTCTCCACCCCTCCTCCACCCATCCATCCATCCATCCATCCATCCATCCACCCACCCATCCACCTGCGACTGCCAGGCATTTTCCTTCACGCTCGGCAAGCTGAGCCTGACGCCGCCTCTTGTTTTTTCGGTCTTACTGCACTCGTCTTCCTCTGCTGCGTCTCTCTCCCTCTCTCTGATCTTTGCGTTTCTTCATCTTGGGGTTGTTTCTTTTCCTCTTCCTCCTCCTCCTCCTCCTCTCCTCATTTTCTTATCCTCACAGTTCCTCTCCTTTGCCTTCTCTTTTTTTCCTCTCTCTCTTGCTCCGGGTACATTTCCAATTTGAAAGGCTTTGTTGGTTTGTTGCACCTAACAATTAATGATAATTCGCGGCAGCACTCCGAACAGAATTCCTATCTTCATGGACAGTTTAATCAATATTTGTGAACATGAACAGAAAGCCGGGAACCAGGGAAGCAAGACTAATTCGTTGTCATCGAGCAGCACGTTCCGGGTGTGTGTATGTGTGTGTGTGTGTTTGGGGGGTGTTGGGAGGGTTGGGGCTGCTCCATACACAGTGAATGGGAGGCTGAATTCGTTAACGTTTGCTTGAGCTTTCACACCCAAATGAACTTTATATTTCACACTACTGGTAACAGTTTTTTGAGCCAGAAAAAAAATGTTACCCATTTCTCTCTATGATCATGTATGAGAGAAAAATGAGAGAGAAAAGGATTCCAGAGAGAGGTAGAAGGAATTCAGGATCTTGACTCTTCTTAATCTCAACTCTGTTTTTAAGGTTTTGTTTGATTGCAATGTTGGTGATCTAGAAAATGAGATTTATTCTACTGGTGCACTCATTGTGAGTCTCTCTGGATAAGAACGTGGAGTTAAATAGAAAAAAAATAATTTAAATGTTTTAAGTCATTGCCTTTGAGTCAATGCTCAAAGGCATAAACCTGTGTGAATATTCCAATGGAAGGTGGATTTGTTCTTAAAAGGAGAGATCGGGAATTGTTTGTTGAAAGATTTGCCCCCATTAGGGGGCGTTCTTTCCATAGTTTTACTGGAGCTGACAAATTTCACTCAAGGACTATAAGGATACAAGGATTGGTATCATGTGACGGCTAAACACTAGCACAAATGTAATGTTAAGATGAGAAAGACTATTACTTTTTAATATTTATAGTCATGTATATATATTTTTTGTTTTTTTAACATTACTTTTGTGCTAGTTATGCTAGTGCACATATGTACATACATAATATTACATACATTTATTGTCTTAGTTTTTATTTGAGTTTTTCTTGGCATCAAAGAGGACAGCAAACTAAGAATTTCATTGTCCAGGGCAACTTGTTTTTCTTTGTGCATATGACAATAAAGTACTTGAACATGTGTTTTACATGTACAAGTATGTCAAAGTTGGTTTCAAATTTTAATAAAATAAATAAAATATATAATATATAAAATATTGTATATTGTATCATTTTTGATTGTATCAATATCGATTGTATCTATTCTGCCCTTAGTTTGAGTTTGGGACTGCTTGCCAAATTTTGTCTCCCCCTAGTGGCTGCTTTGATACAGCAGGAACTAGCAAGTTAGCCATTTTCTTTGCTCCATGCTCGTTGGTTGATTCTGAGTTGCATCTGCTACCATCGCCTTGTTTACGCTTGTGAAAGCATTATCTGTGAGTCTTTATACTTCATTGAGTTAATTTTCTATGTATCAGTCGCCATTTTTGGCGAGAATGTAAATGATGTGTTTATTTTCTGAGGATAGATACAGCAGCAATTCAAATATAGCACATGCTGTCTTAGTATGGAGATTTTCTATGCTAACGTAGCGTAAGCAGCCAAGGAAGGTCTATTGAGTTTATATACAGGAATGTGCATTGTGCAATATATTATTCATACAGTGGGCTCTTTGTGTTTCTTGTCAGTTTCACTCCTTAATCACAAATGCATTGAATGGCATCTTATTAAAGTGAAGACTAGGATGAGTCCTGACTTGTTGGATGGAGTTTGGCTTGCTGTTAAACTGTGTTGCTACACAAGAACTGTATTGTATCATTAATAAATTGACTAATCAGATCTACAGCTGAGCTAAATGTTCTTTGCTAATAGAATGTGTCTAATCTCACACTGGTTAGGATGGGATCAATCTGTAAATGACCATATCAATTAGATTAGCCATCGATTTACTAATCAAATGCAGATAACTCATTGATTAACAAGTCAAATCCGACTAATGACTTCAACCGTCTTCCCTCTGCTGCCATGCTTTGTCTGTGTTTTAGGGTGAGATGGTGAAACACATGAATTATATAATGGAATATATTAATAATCAGTGACTCTGTTACATTAAATATACAGTATATCCGTAGTAGACTGTTATGGATGCTCTCTGTGTAAAACAGGCTCGCCCTCTCTCTGGTTGAAGGAAACCTGTGTGACTACAGGATATTCCCATCCCACATCAATATTATACTGCTCATGAATGACTAATGTTAATAAGTCCTACTGGGATCCTTAAAAGGTCTGAAGAAGTCTTAAATTATCCAAATGTAAGACCTTCAAGTATTAAAATGTTTTAAATACAGTCATTAGAGGGCTTGTTTCTTCACCAGGTTGTGCAAGTTCATTTTTAACTTAGTTTCGTTTTTATGCAACTGTAAAATTTGATTGGATTCTTTGCATTCGGTGATAGTCGAGTCCGAGTGGGAAAGTAAGGCCAATGAAATGAGGCAGATGCCATGAATTGTGTATTTTCACCAAAAGTCAGTTTTATTTTTTTATAGTGTAATATTTTATACATCAGGGTGGATATGATATGCCAAACATGTTTGACTTCAAGCCCAAAATTTTCACATTATGATTTCATTGCATAGTGACCATGAACATCGTCTCAACGTTGGTACAGACAGTCCCTCCTATCTTTCCAATTCATAGTTTAAGAGCATTTCGTTAGCCATGTTTGATTGGAAATAGTCTGTTTTTGCTAGCTTTGTTTGTTTCCTTGCATTCAAGTAATGTCAGACTGTACTTTTTTCCCAGTCAGGAATACGTCACAACTTGGTCATCCTAGTAGTTTGTGTTCACGTGCTTTATGGTCGGAAAATTGGAGAACGTTTCCTCGGTTTACACACATTTCCAACCTTCTAAGCTAATGTTAGCAGTCAAGCTAGCGATAACCTAGCTAGCAAGCAATCTTTGGCTATTTCAGGGGATTATGAATGTAAATACCACAGGAAATTGAATGCCGTGTAGCACTATAGTTACCAAGGAATATCCATGTCTTTTACATTTGTACTTGGTGGTTCATTTTCAGTTTTATTGTATGGAATTTCTTACGTTCACGTACGTTCATGTGGCAATTCCTGGTCAGAAACTCATTCAGACTGTAAATCCAACACCACTTGAATGCAGAGTAACGTTTGTTTTTGATTGGTCTTAAATTCACTTCTAGGAAGCATTTGAACAGATTACAGTCTTAAATTTGGCTTCTGAAACCTGCAGATACTTTGTGCTAATAACAAACCAACTATATCAACTGACCATCACATATTGACTGACTGACTAACCGATTGTATCTAATCACTGTACTCTCTTTCTCTCCGTCTGTGACTATATTAATGATACTTTACTATTAATAGATGTTCTATAATTAATAAAAATGACTAATAGATGACTAATCAGATATGAATTGTGAATCAATGGAGTCTCTCTGTCTGTTGGAATGGGGAACTTTTCATTGTTTTACGCGTCAATGGACATTTTCCATTGTTCATTGAATATGCAATGACTCTCTCTCTCTCCATCTCTCTCTTTTCAGGATGGGATGGGGAACCTGCGGGTGACCAAGGAGGGGGTCAGACTGGAGGGAGTGTCTGAGTTCCTACTGCCTCTATACGTTAAAGAGATCCAGTCACGCAGGGTAAGACCGTGTGTGTGTGTGTGTGTGTGTGCATGCGCCTCTATATCTCACAGAGATACTCATGCAGGGTTATAGAAAGAAGAAGAGTATGTGTGTGTGTTCAGATGTGTGTGTGAGTCACTATTGAACCAGTTTTGTGTGCGTGCACTTTTCAGTGTTTGTTGGTGTGTTTGTCTGTGTTTTAGTGTGTGTGTTGATGTATGTGTCATGTGTGTTTGACCCTGTATTTGTGTGTATGTTTCCTTCCGCCTATGTGTTTGTATGTTGGTTTATTTATCATGTGTGTTTCTTTCCACACAGTGTGCGTAATGTTGTATGTGTCAGTGTGTTTTTCCCTATTCGTGTGTGTGTGTGTGTTTTCCTTGCTGTGTCTAATGGTGCGTTTGTCCTTATTATAATGTGTATATTTCTTTCCACGTGTGTAATGTTGCATGTGTCAATCTGTATCGCGTTTCTGTTTTAATGTGTGTGTGTGTGTGTTCTTTGCAGGTGTTTTAGTGTATGTGTTAGTATGTTTGTCCCTGTTTTAGTGTGTGTGTGTGTGTGTGTGTTTGTGTGTGTTTCTTTCTGTGTCTACTGGTGCATTTGTCCTTATTTTAATGTGTGTGTTTCTTTGCGGGTGTTTCAGTGTACAAATGTGTGGGTGTGTTTGTCCCTACTTTAGTGTGTGTGTGTGGGTGAGCAACACGGTCTCACAGCAGCTCGTGAAATAGTCCCGAAATGTAATCTATTGATTCGTGTACATGGACACGATTTTTCCATTTTTTTTGTGACACTCAGAACGACTTTCAAACTAATGTATTTCAGTTGGAAGTATCTTTCGTGCCTGCAGCACGTTTTTTTTTCTGTCAGTCGGGACTCGGGAGCACAGAGGCTGTATTTTTTTTCTTATTTGTTATTCATTTTTTAACGATAACCGCTACATAACTCAACATTTAATCACAAGATTTTATCCTTGTTTTTATTTCTTTATTTTAATTTTATCAGTCCGGTGGGCGGACCGGAGAGGACCCGCTGCGTATGAGTATTTTCCTCACTGTCGATTTTAATGATATCTTTAACATTTCTCAACACAAAAACAGTGTCCCTCATAACTCAACAATACGATAGGTTAATGTTATGGCCATCCGTTTTAATTATTTCACCTTTGATTCTGAGAAATCAAGTTTTTTTTTGTCAGTTTTGGACGTTTGCTGAAGGCTACATTAGCCTACCCATGATCCTCAGCAACCGTTACTATGGTGAAAGAATCGTCGTAATAACTAACAAACCAAAGATCATATACATTCACTGAACGAAGATTATGAAAATAAAATGCACATTTCTCGCTATCTTAAAATATTGCATTTTCCACTGAGAATAAAAGGAATGTCAGCCATTTTTTTGTTTTTGCAGGAAGAAACTTGACAGTCACGTGACGTGGACACAGACCAACGTAGCTATTACACATTTTGATGTGAGACTGGGTTGTCCCTGTGGTGATCCAGCTTAGCAATAGATGATAACGGCCTACTGAGCCAATTAGGAGCCATCTAATCGGCTGATAACATTCGAAGTGGGTGGACCGTACCCCAATGATGAAGACATCCAAGATTTGTAACACTATGATAGCCTACTCTCCAGATCAAGACCTTCCTAATAATGCAGTTGTTGTCCTTTTAATTAGCGACAAAAAATATTGAAATTAATTACTCCTCTATTCCTTTTTTTTTTTTTTTTACATTTAAAGCCATCCCCAATGCCTAAATAATGTATTAGATATAACCATTGTGATCCAGATAAGGATAATCTTATTATATGCTACCCCAAATTGTTACTTCTAAAATAATCCACTTAAAACAATCAGTAATGCAGTGTGATGGAAAATTAAACAAAATTCCACACATAAATATGCTCAATTTATGTTTCTTTTCCTTTTTTTCTCTAGCTATTACCTTTTATCAATATATAAAATTGTATATAAAATACCATAAAACTATCACATTGTGTTTTTAATTAACATGATATATGGAAAAGTAAAAACAAAAATGCTCATCTTTGGCAATAGTTTATTTGTTGTCTTTCAGAACAATACAAGTGAAAATACACCAAATGCATATTTGTCAAACAAGCCATAAGGCTGTATTTCTTAACACTGGACTGTGAGGTTAAGTTAACTTGAAAAGCACCGACAACAGAACATGGAATCAAGTTATATGTCAACTGTAATATAATAACATATAGCACAATGTATCATCATAAAATATAAAAACATGTTTCTGAAGAACATCTGAAATGGAAACTGAGTTGGATTAAATACATTTTTATTTAGGCCTGTTACGCGGGGCTGAACAGGTGAACCCAAGCGCAGACTCAGACAGACTGGTAACAGTTAACGGTTTTATTAACAAGTAGGTGGGAGGAAGAGCTGGCTGGAGGTTTGGGCTGAGGGCTGGCAGGTGTGCATAGCTGAGGGATCCAAGACGGGGGGGGGGGGGGCGGACAGGCAGGCAAGCAGGGCAGACAAGCTAGGCACATGGAGACACAGAATTACTGGCAGGTCAGGCAACAAAGCAAGCAAGGCAAACAGGCAGAACGCACTAGGCAAAAATGGCTAGAAACGTGCCAACAGGACAAACCGAGACAATGGCCCGATCCCAATGTCCCCCCCCCCCCCAAGGACTGAGCCCTGAGCCCTCACAGATTTAATTGACGTCACCTGTGTGCGCAGCTGTAGTGCCTGAGTGTGAGAAGTCATGAGGGTTCGAAATGGTATAGGAGGAATGGAACAGCACTTTGTGGCATCACGTGTTGCCTTGACAACGTCGGACGTTACTATCTCCCGTTAATTAATCAATTTTCTAATTTACTCTTTGTTTGCGCTTTTGTCTAAACAGCATTATTAAGCTAAAATGAAAAAAAATGTTGATGAATAATGTTAAATAGGCCTAGGTATATGTTTTCCAACATTGCAAAGTTTATACTGTGCTAGTGGATATAGAAAATACTCTTCATTCTGCACTACATCATTACAATATGTAAATATGCAAAAAAAAAAAGAAACGTATCAAAAAAGAAACAGTAGGATGTACGTTCAAAGCAAAAGTTACTTTTAATAAAGCTTAATGAGCACAAATAAGCACATAAATGCTATATTACATGCTGCTTATATTAGCAGCAACCTTCTTAAACATTTAGGAAAACTTAACTTTATTTTTTCTCAAACGAGCTGTTTATTCTGTTTTAATGTTGCAGTGTTTCTCTTTTAAGTGTATCTTGCATGTAGTTTCATCCTTTCATTCCTGTTTCTCTCTAAGGGCGTGTTAATTGTTTTTTGTGATTTTTTTCCCTTAAATACGTTTTTTTTTTCTTTTGTATCGCATGTATTGGCTGATATTTTCCACATACACGAATATTAACGTCACAAACACTATGAACTGTGGGTAATTCCCTCAAGCAAAGTCTACAGAAATGCGGACTTGCTTAAAGTCTGCATAAAGTCCGCCAGTGAGCCCTCGCACACTTACCGATTTCACAGTGGGACGGCCCTGAAGCCTCGTGGCACGCAATTTCACCTTATCTCTACTAGCGAAAAATCAGATATGATCTCAAATGCAGCATAGAAACAATATAATAAATATAATAATAATGCAGAAACAAAAATGGAGTCCAAATCATACATTTTATTTCTGTGCATTCATTTGGAGAGAATCCTTTGGCTGCCAGGAATGGGCCCACTCCTCGCCACTGAAAACAAAAGGGAAATTGTTTCTGTTACTGGTACTTGTTAAGTCAACCAACATTTCTGCTTTGCCCTATAAAGAGAATAAAAAAGAAGAAGAAGAAGAAGAAAAAACTCATAATATCTATTCAAAGAATGACACCAAGCCTAATGTTTGTTTCCAGACTGGGTCAAACGATTTAGTTCACACTGGACTGTGTGCGCTAAAAAACTTTGGGCCAACATTTGATGGTTTTCTTTTTCTTTGTGCCATTTTTGTTAATGGCCCATCTGCATCTTAAGCTCTACATCTGAGCACCGTCCTCGATATTGTTTAATTTTTATAGAGTATATTGAGATTCATATTCATTTGATTCATTGACTCAGTGACTAAAATGGGTCTTTGCAAATTTCATGCGTGTAATTAGTATATGTCCCTAGAAAAATTGCTTTGGTCAGTGTGCTTAAACATTAAAAACATTGTTGTATGTGGGCTGAAAACACTGTGTAATACCACTCCCATTCCTTTTTCAACATATTTTACCAGAAATGAAATATGGCTCCTACAAAAAACATACCAAACATAATATGCTTAAATAACAGTATATGCTTGAATGCATTTAACTATGGGTGCCAAATCCCTTTTCTTGAAGGCCAGTGTACTGCATGTTATTAATACAAACGGGGCTCAAACTTAGAAACGTACATGCCCAAGTATATGCAGTTGCAAGAACCGACCATATTGAAACACATTTCACTTAACAATTCCCATAATCAATTCCCAGGTTTGGATTTTTGATATTATTCTTGTCATTTGTGTCTACGTTACATGTGTTGGTAGACACGCCACATAGAGGATGCCTGTATGTCCTTTATGATCATACAAGCATTCAGCAGCAGAATACAAGTAATGTATTCATTTCTCTAACATTTATTCATAATGGTACAATTTTCACCTCCTTGACAGTATAGAAACTTTAGACATTGATCAAATCTTTTGCATACCCAACACTAGTTGTGAACTGTGACTTTAAAAATACAGTGCATGCATCTCACCTTCACAAATGCACTCATAAAAATGAGCCTATCTTCTGAAGGTAGTCCTGGGCATAGGCGTTAAGTGGTTAATATATCACATTTGTTTTTCTTTCTTTTTGGTCTTCTTGCCAAGCAGCACTAGCTTGTACACTGAAAAAAAATGTGGAGTGAGATTTACTTAACCTTGGTAACAATTTCCACACAGAAATTCCTAGTAAATTTAACAGGATATTCTCAGTAAAATCTACATTCCAGTAAGCATTAAGTTTAACCAAGAAATACTTGTAAAGTTTACGAACATATTTTGGTTTACTAACATATTTTGGTTTTCATGAGTAAATTTTACTCATTCCTCATCAGTAAATTTTACTCAGACTACCACTGCATTTACTTAAAAATTGCTTTAAAAAAATACTTGGTTTTTAAGCTTTTAACTGGCTGGACCTAGTTTTTATTTTTGCATTATTTGAGTAACATTTACTTAAAAAAAAAAAAAAAGCTTGGTAACAATTTCCACACAGAAATTCTTTGTAATCTTTACTCTGGAAATTCTCAAGTAAAGTTTACTTACCAGTAAGAAATACAAAACATGACATGCTATTAAACAACAGCACTTTTATTATGTTTGCTATAGCCAATGGCATGGAGTTTCTCAAGCTGCAATGACAACATTATGTATTTACTGTTTAAAGATATGGAAAAGCAACAGCAAATATAACTAAGCATATTAATTATTGAGGAAAATATAATTGATGACATATCATCGATGACAGCATCCAGGTTAATGCCATTCAGGATGATCTTAACTTCATGGTGAGTTTAGCTTTTGTATAACCAAGTATGTGCAAACAGGAAAGGCTCATACAGTAGAAGCAGAAACCAACTCTTCTATATAGACAAACAGCAAAAAAAAAAAAAACCTAATCTCTTATACACACTCTTCCAAGCAGGAGTTGCTTTGATGGAGTTTGACGCCATCAGGGTCTCAACTTCAGTATCCTCAGACTCATTTGGAGACTCTGAAACTCAGCATTACCTGAAAGTCTTTAAGTATGGATACAATAGAATGTTTTTGTCACATTTGTAGCACAGGTTTGCCACGTACATACTGTAGATAGGAATGTGTACCTGCACAGTTAACGCTGACAATCTATAGATTTATTCAAAATAAAGGCAGAACCTTTGTGATTCTATGACTGAATGCTGCACATACATTTACAGTTGACTATGTGCATACAGTGCATGTATGAATGTAGTCGTATGAATGCATTCCATTTATTTCCCATCTACTTGATAAGAACTTTTATTATTATTTTATTTATGATTATATTGCACCTGTGATTCTGTCATAATGTAGGCCTGTATTTGTTATGAGTATCACTTAGATGTGCTGTGTGTTTAAATTTTGCTGTAGTAAATAATTTAGGACTGTGATGTGTGAAGGTGAAGATGTGTTTACTTATGGGTATTACTACTGAAATAAACACAGTACATTAAATGATACACTTGCAGAATCACAATAACATCTGTCTTCAAAGTTGATAGTTAAATTGTACTTTTAAATTTGTTCTGATGACACAGCCAGCACAAAGAAATAAAATCACTGAAAAAAAATATTAATTTAACTTTATCCTGACCTACTATATTGGCAAAAAGAGATAAGAGATATGAATAGAAATATAGATAGAGAGATAGATAGAGGTTGGCTCTTAAAAGTGCCTTTGTGTTTTATAAATCAGTTGACAGTTGTTTGACAGGAGCTGTAGGAAGAACAGAAAAAGTTAATTAGTGCAGGCTAGCTATTGAAAGGTTTAAAAAGTGTATCCAAATGGAGGAATTGTGATTTCACGTTTTGTTATAAATACTTAAGATAAATTAATATAAATTCACATTTTTCTATTTCCTGTAACACTGTTAAAAGGCTGATACATTACTGTATGCGTGAACCAAAATGATTGAGAGAAAATGACAACGTCTAGTTGTCATTTTCAAAAACATTCATACATTAGTTTGAAAGTTGTTCTAAGTGTCACGAAAAAATTAAAAAATCGTGTCCATGAACACGAATCAATAGATTAAATTTCGTGACTATTTCACAAACTGCCGTGAGACCGGGTTGGGGTGAGAGAGAGAGAGAGAGAGAGAGAGAGATAGTAAGTCTTTCCAAGTGTGTTTTAATGTATGTCTTGGTGACTTTGACCTCTTCTACGAAGAGCTGAAACGATTAATCGATTAGTTGTCAACTATTAAATGAATCGCCAACTATTTTGATCATCGATTATTTGGTTTGAGTAATTTTTTAAGAAAAATAAGTCAAAATTCTCTGATTCCAGCTTCTTAAATGTGAATATTTTCTGGTTTCTTTACTCCTCTATGACAGTAAACTGAATATCTTTGGGGTGTGGACAAAACAAGACATTTGAGGACGTCATCTTGGGCTTTGGGAAACACTGATCCACATTTTTCACCATTTTCTGACATTTTATAGACCAAACTAATCGATTAATCGAGAAAATAATCGACAGATTAATCGACAATGAAAAGAATCATTAGTTGCAGCCCTACTTCTATGTGTGTTTCTTTGCGTGTGTGTTGATGTCTTTGACCCCGTTTTAGTCTTTCCATCATTTGGAATGTTGTCTATGTCAGTTTGTACTTGTCCCTGGTTTAGTATGAGTGTGTTTGCTTCCTCCTGTGTATGGGTTCTCTTCTGCCTGTGTGTGTGTGTGTGTGTGTGTGTGTGTGTGTGTGTCTACGTTCCAACCCCCATAATGAGCAGAAGTCGGATGTTGTTCCCAGCAGTCAGGCTCTATTTGTCATCTGTGTGACATGTTATAGCAGTACATATGATCCAACACCGGCCCGCACATCCATTCATCACACACAGCAGCCATCATCGACCCGTCAGCTGAAGCAACATGGACACTGTGTCACTCTATAGAGGACGATCCATGTGAAACTGTGTGTGTGTGTGTGTGTGTGTACTTATATGTATATATATATAGTACGGAGGACTGACTTTAACAGTGTAGCGTTGCGTGACGAACACACTGCATGGGCGTTTGGGGGAGATTTCAATCACCCGCCGAGAGATGAATGGAGTGATGAAGAGGGATAGGCAGATACGGGACAAAGGATAGGCAGGAAGGTGAGGAAGATGTACTGCCGCTATTGTGTCTTTTAATTAAAGAAAAAAAGGAGAAAAAAAATAGGTTGAATGTCTGAGGGATAAATGTACATACCAAAGGCTGGTGTCGCTAAAAAGGACAAATCATTGTCATGAGAAAAAAAATGATAATAATGATAATGTACATGTAGTATATTATTTGGTATTATATGGGACATATAAAGTTGTATGGTAGATTATGGTATTTTATTATATATATTTATGGCATTATTATTGATATATGGTATATTCATTATATAGTGTGTGTCATTAGTAGGTATACATGCTATAGACATTAATACTCAGTATTTTTAGTAGTAGTATTAATAAATGCTTAATGGTTTCATATTATCAATTGAATGTTGAATTAGGCTATTTTGTTAAAATTGTTGTTTTTCATTATTTTTTTTATTACAGTTTTTTACAATTGGTTATAAGCATGTCTCAATGCTAGACTCACTTTTTCAAAACTCTTCACACTGTTAGCACAACAGAAGTCTATGCAGACCAAACTGTGACTGACTCCTTGCCTTGCTTTAACACAAAATGCACTGGTTTAACACAGAAGACATTCAATGACCACAGCCCATTCTGCAAATGCTTACATACTCTTTTCAAAACTTAAATGTACAAGTTCAAAACCTAACATACATTCAAGTGGACAGCAATTTGCCATCCCATCCCATTGAAATACATTCAAAATCCTAAAGAAAAGATGGTTATGGAGACAAATAGTGAGAAATTATTGATTGAAATTATGTAAATGAGACCAACCACAGGTGATTCCCATCTCAGTCCCATCTCATTACCAGCTATGCAGTAGGTGTGATTTTTGTTTTTTTGTTTTGTTTTTTAAGCAATCTATTACAATATTGACTTTTGTTTTCCTTACAGCAATTTTCATTTACTCTAGTTTATTTTTGAATTACTTTATGGCAAAAAAAAAGCACATTGAAGCTTTTCCTGCATTCGTATGACTTGCTCCTGTAGTATACTGTAGTGCATTCTATAAAGAGGTACCATTCTTATTGTATTTTGTAATGGGAACTTTGTTTACTGTAAAATAAGACAATGTACACATTTCTTATACAATTACTGTAAAATACCTACTTTTGACATGTGTATACCAACTGTTGTCACACAGATCATGAGGCTTGACATGTATTACAATGGTAATATCATACACTTGAAAGAATATATAATTTTTGTGTTTTTTATATATATATATATATAGCCTATATCTAAATTTTTTCATGACAGCTTAAAAAAAATGGAATAATACAATACTATATGCATGAATGAAATATGTTTAGCATTTTTGTCACACCTTTTGCAGAAGTGCAGAGAGGCTTTGTTTCATGCTCATTCACCTCATAACAGCTTGTGTATGTCAGGCCTCCTGTAATAACGATTATATGATAAAATCCTAAACGGAGAGGGAATGTGCTCATTTCCATCGACTGAAGCTGTGCGCCATACTGTGCCGAGCAAAAAATAACCTTGTGACACTTGAGCTCCATCTGATCCACCTACACACACACACACACACACACACACACACACACACACACACAGCATCATGGCCGACAGGGAAGGTTCAGCCTAAATCACTGTTTTATTCATTTTCCCTTTTTGGGTCACAGTTGCTTCCTGAAGTTTGGCAGCTTGTTTTTCCGCGTTCCCGTCATTTTGTCTTTCTGCGGACTGACACCATTTGATCTTCTCTCTCCAGGCTTCACCGCCTATGAGCAGTGTAAGCCACACACATACAGGGACAGTTAAAGGAACAGTTCACCCCATAATGAATAATGAAATCTTCTAGTAAATATAGCATATTATCTCTTTTACCAGATGTTTCTGTTCTAATTAGATAGTTTACACCTCTCTGTTGTGAAAATGTGACCTCATTATTTGTGTCCCTTACATGCCACCGTACCTCAATGTTCTGTCAGTGTTGTTGCAATTCCTACTGGCCACCACTAGAGGTGATAGATAACCTAATACCCCTTTAATATGTGCTTCCCCTTGCACTTTGTGGTTTTGTAAATCATGTGGAGGAAGCCATTGACCAGCTCACTTGAAAATACCTAGGAAAACATATTTTACATGGGTAAATAACACCTATGGATCTGGTTTGTACATGAGATTATACTCACATAGCAACAACACAGCATAACATATCACTGTTTTCGGGTGAAAACCTCATATCCCCAAATGTCGCCTTTTCAGATCTTTTTTTTTAGTATTGACCACATGCATGGGTTATGGAATTTAATTTTCTCATCCTATAAAGAACCATGTAACCCTTCAATTGAAGTTAAAACATGAAAGAAAGCATGTACACATGAAGAACATATGCACACAGACAGATGTATAGATAACGATTGATAATACAAAGGGAATAGAACAGTTATTTGCCAGCAAGCAAGCCTTAGATAGGCTATTCACTGAATTTGGAATAATATAGAGGCAGGAGTATACTGTAAATACCAATGTAGCCATGAGAAATACATGCTGCAAAAAAAAGAAAGAAAAAGAAACCAGAGTGATTTTGATAAGGAGTGATGAGAGGAAGCAAAAGGAGGGATAAGGGCAGGAGAAGAGATGGAGTCTGGTGAAGGATGTACTGAGTGATATAGAGATGAGTACAGCACAGAGGATGGGAGAACATACTGAGGAGAGGAGGAAAGGACGGTGACGATAACAACACGAGAGGCGAAAGAAGGGAACGAGAGGGGGAGGGCGAAAAAGACGAGAGGCAAACAGATAGGAGGGAACGAAGGACCGGAGAGAAGAGGGGAGAGCGGCGGTGACGAAGAGATGAGGGTGAGAGGAAGAGGCGAGGTGTTGCGGAAAGAGAGAGGGCTGACGAGAGGCAGAGAAGAGGGGAAAGGGTAATTAGTGAAGGATGAGAGAGGAGAGACGGGAGGCGAGAGGACGAGAAGAAAGGGTGATGAGAGGAGATGAAAGGAGAATCAGACAAACGCTTGTGGAGAAAGAGTGATGAGTGGAATAGATAAGAGGGCAAAGGAGAAGGTCTCAGATAGCTCAGAGCCTCGACTGTATTCTTACTTGTGAAGTGTTATTTTCATGCTGTTTTTGCTTTATTGGACAGTATACAGTGGAGGGCAACAGAAAGACTGAGACAGATTGACGTGTGACAAAGGTTTTAGCAAGATTTGAGCATCTATAATAGATGCAGCCTCTAATGTTCTTAAAGTGCAGCAGGAATCCAATTTTCATCACTACTACAATGTTATCGCAGCCGTTTTGCTATCGTGTTCCTATAACATCTTTTTTTTTTTTTACCATATTTCCTATGCATTTTAGGTATTTTAGTCAAAAGCCTGTAGTCAGTTCCACCAATCAGAACAGAAGTAATTGAATACTAGCCTGTAGTCAGCTCCACCAATCAGAAGCAAGTAACTCTAGTCTGTCGTCAGCTCCACCAGTCAGAAGTAAGTATCAGTAGTCTTTAGTCAGCTCCACCAATCAGAAGTTAAGTAATGCTAGTCTGTAGTCAGCTCCACCAATCTGAAGTAACTCTAGTCTGTATTCAGCTCCACCAATCTGAAGTAACTCTAGTCTGTATTCAGCTCCACCAATCTGAAGTAACTCTAGTCTGTATTCAGCTCCACCAATCTGAAGTAACTCTAGTCTGTATTCAGCTCCACCAATCTGAAGTAACACTAGCCTGTAGTCAGCTCCACCAATCTGAAGTAACTCTAGTCTGTATTCAGCTCCACCAATCTGAAGTAACTCTAGTCTGTATTCAGCTCCACCAATCAGAAGTAACTCTAGCCTGTAGTCAGCTCCACCAATCAGAAGTAACTCTAGTCTGTATTAAGCTCCACCAATCAGAAGTAACTCTAGTCTGTATTCAGCTCCACCAATCAGAAGTAAGTAACACTAGTCTGTGGTCAGCTCCACCAATAAAAAGTAACACTAGTCTGTAGTGTATCAATGACTTTAATGCACAAACCATGTCCTCACCGATGTGTAGGTTCAAATTCCAGTTAATGCGCGCATCACTCTCCATCCTCTCTATTCTTTCCTGTTTCCATAATTAATAAACATACAGGATCAGAAGCCAGTTAAAGAAATAGAAGGAAAGAAATGGAAGAACAAAATGAAGAAAGAGAAGAAGTAAGATGAGAGTAGAATGATGAGAGATGGAGTAGAAAAAGTGCACTGTCTACACAACATCTCCTTTAGAGTCTGTGTGTGTGTGTGTGTTCGTTCGTTCATTGACTTTGCTTTTGTTTGCATGTCTATTGATAGTGAATGCCTTGCATGTGTGGGTCTGTGTGTGTATGTGTTGTATGCGCTTGTCTTTGTATACGAGCCTATTGATATTTTTGCAAGCAGACACTGTATGTGTGCAGATATTGATGTTTTGTGTGTGTGTGAGCAAGCTTGTGTATATATATCTGTGTGTGTGTGCAAGGCTCCGTTTTTCTCCTTACATTAAAGCAAACAGCGGGTCTCCCTCGCATTCGCAAACCAGCAGGCGCGCTCTTATTTTGATATTGACAGTCGCCGCGCTTTTACTGTGAAGTGTGGCTCCGACGGGGGAGCATGCTGAAGAAAAATCCACTAAACTCCCCCGAGGACACAACAGTCAATCTGGTGGTTGTTTTCTGAAGAGACGCAGAGAGATGGGGAGGAAAACAGAGAGTGAGACGGGCCAGACAGAGCGCCACGGAGAGGAGGGGGAAAAGAAGAAGTGAAAGAAGAGGGGGAGGAGAAGAAGAGGAGGGATTGTGAAAAGGAAAACTGAAAGAGAGAGCGTTGACCGGGGACGTCAATTCACTAAACCCTAAGCTACTGCAAAATCCCTGCATCTAACATTATTTGCCGCCAAAACTCCCAAATCCGCTCATGTAAATAGACTAAATTTCTGGGGACAAAGTGTAGAAATGACTGAAGACTGTCAAGATATTATTAGGATTTTGTTTTTTCTATCTTCCAAATAGAGTTCTGATCAGAGGAAAGATTTTTTTTGGATGTTATCTGTTCATACAAACCAGTTAAAGAAACATAAAATAGCAAGTAACATGATGGGAAATCCTCACCATGAAACTGTACCATGGTGAATCAAAATAACAAGACCAAAAATTCAAAACTAGCACAGGGGGAAGAAATGAGGAGTAGAGGAGTGATAGAATGAGTTTGAGGGTGAGGAGAGGAGTCAACATATGGAGAACAGAGAGAGGAAATAGTCAGAGAAAGAAAGAAAGACTATGAGATAAAGAGAGCAAGAGATTATGGGGAGAAAATGAAGGAGAAAACCCAACAAGGATCAAAGCACAGGTCAATAAAGACAGAGGAGAGGCAGAAAGAGACAAAAACGATCTATAGTAAGGCAACCGTATGAATATCACAGTAAAACCGTAAGTCTCTATAGGAATATTATCATGATACCATAGTAGATAAAGAATATGCCATATAATAGTATGATGTGGTCTCTATAAACTCAATATTCCTATAAATCCTTATAGGAATATTATAGTGATACCATAACAGATCAAAAACACCATAGAGCACAATAAAGTCACTATAAACGACACATATAGATGCATATTTATAGTAGATACACTAAACCTTATAGGAATATTACAGGAATATTTTAGGAATATGACTGACAATAGTGACAAAAATTGTGATAATATTAGAAAAAGTACCATCAGCTATGACAAGGTCAGTAAAAAAAGAAGAAAAAAAAGAGTATCACAAACACATATGGAAGAGGATTAGGGCCACATGTGAAAAATGAATTTGAGTGAGCATTTGAGAATAAAGTCAGAATCTCAGAATTCTGAGTTTAAAATCAGAATTCTAACCTTTTCTCAGAATTCTGAGTTTAATCTCAGAATTCTGACATCAGAATTCAGATTAGAATCTCGGAATTCTGACTTTATACTCAGAAATCTGAGATTATTCTCAGAACTATACATTTTTTCACGTGGGCCTAATCTGCATTATAAACCCCTAAAGGAATTACTAGTGATTGTTAGTTAGTTAGTTAGTTAGTTAGTCACACTGTAACATTGACTTTGCGCCGCTAGGGGGCGGCATTGACAATGAATGGGGACTCAGTGGTAAAGCAGGTCATACAGTTAAAGTTATCATACAATGTGAGGGACAATGAATGGGGACTCAGTGGTAAAGCAATCCAGTTAAAGTTATCATAGGTAACATAATAGTCTACACACGCTACACACTTGGAGACATCAGACTGGGTTGATGTGTTGAAGTGAGAGTCAATGGAGAATTTTTGGGCAAACCTCTAACCACAAGACACTGTAGTTATTGTACAGTTGTTGGACTGTTGTACTGTTATTGCATCATCACTGCACTACCACTGTGCCTCAGTGTTGACTACTTATATCATATTACCACTTACCTACTGTGCAATACCATATATCACTTATCATTTATATTATTCATAACACTCACGCTCCTGGTGTTGTATGTTATATTGTATATTGTATTATAAATTGTATTGTAGTGTACATTGTGTAATGTATGGATTGTATTTATTGCGTATTGTAGTTCTTATATTTTGTACTGTATTGAGTAAAAACAGGACAATTACAGTTACTACATTTCAAGATATAACTTGTAAGCCTAATTCTAAGGAGAGTAGGCAACAGAAATATATGGTCAATCTGTCCTTTCATTGTCCCATATGAAAATGCTTATACAATTTCACTCATATTTCAAGTACACTCAGCAACCACTGACTGACCCAAGGGTGGAACTACATCACTGGTGGGGGACAACATGTTTACTATTTGCTTGTTTTTCATTAGGAGAGACAGAGAGAGAGACAGATGTAAAAAGCTAAACTTAGTAGCCTGGTCTGTTGTTTCCAAGCGGTTTTGGCGGGCTGTCCTGCCCTGTGGTGCCAGCCAGGCTTACCGCTACACTGGAAACTTAGTTAAATGGGAAGACACACACACACACACACACCAAGACCCCTGTGAAATGATACCGTGTCATTAGCCAAGACACACTGAAGAACAGACAGACACAAGCACACTGAACAAACTGGATGGAATCCCTTGGGCCAGAATAACTGGAGGAGATCAGAGTGCCATCTTGTAGCTGTGTTGATAGAGGGGGGAGGGAAAGAAAGAGGGATGGAGACAAAGGAGAGGAGGTTGGGGAGAGATATTACTGCTTCCTATAATATTATATGTGTCTTTTCAGGTCTGATGTGATATTCGTCCCATTTTTTTGAACCAGCTCTGATTGCCGTACTGGTTTTTTCGATGACTTTATCATAATAGAAGTTTTTACTCCTAACATTAGGACAGCGCTTGAGTTTTAATGGGGGGGGGGGGATCTGGCTAATTATTACCGGAATGTCAGTTTCACATTTTCTCTTGAAGCAATGAAAAGGTGCACCACCGCTGACTGAATACTGAGGAAACGCTGGAGAAAGAGAGAATGAGGAAGCAAAGGGATGAAGGAGCAGAGAAGAAGAGAGGGGATGGGATAGATAAAGAGGAAGAAAGGGAAGAGAGAAAGAAAGGAATGGAAGGAGAGACAGAGGAATACAAGCAAAGGAATTATTGATGCAGAAGGCGTATGAGAATCCAGTTAAATAAGGTTTTAGGACAAATTTTAGGACAGAGTCTCTTAATGAACAACAGGTTGGGACTAGTAATTTCGTGGGAAATAAAAAGGAGGTGAACTATGAATCCCAATTGGTGATCATCATCAGGCAAACGTCCACTAATATGTTCACAAATTACTTATACTGTAAGAAAAGTATTAATGCTTATGCTTTTATTTGACTTGATGCATGAAGAGAAGACTCAAGACTTGACCTGACTTGGGTTCTGGTGACTTGGGACTTGACTCTGACTTGTACTTTGACGACTTGAAAAAGTTTCTAAAGTCTTGACTTGAGATCTTGTGTTTGTGTAAATGACTCAGATTGAAAGTGATGAGTTTAAATTTAAATTCTGTTTTCTGGATGTGTATGGAATGATTGAATTTATTGAAGTTGAAACTGATTATAGAAATCAAACTCATGACGCTCTTACCACGTTTTTATCCTATTAAAACCATATTGCATTGAAAAGTCCTAGATATTCTTTCTTTAAGATATTAAAATGATACTGGACTCTTGATTTGTTCTGACTTGACTTGCTGTTTTACATTTAGACTTGAGACTTGAAAATAATGACATGGACTTGACTTGGTAATCTACATTTAGACTTGGGACTTGACTTGAGACTTGTGCCTCAAGACTTGAGACTGACTTGGGACTTGAGAAAAAGTTGACTTGGGCTCAGTATGGTTGGTTCATGCCAGCTCTAAAAAGGTGGGTAAACTCATATTCTGCAAATGAAACAGATGGGTGAACTGTGAAGTGGGTTTATCCTCCACTGGGACCCTATTTGGGTCGTGATCCGTGTTGTTTTCGGGGTAGCTGGGGTTAGGTGTCCTCGAATGACAAGACTACAAGTACGTTCTAATAATCCTCAGTGTCAGGATGAGGCTAATTTTACTCACTTCAGGTCCTGAATTCTTTAAAAAAAAAAAAAGAAGCTTTAAGCTCCCCTGATTTAGAGAAAAGAAATTTTAGGATAAAAAGAGATGTAGGAAAACGGAGGAGAGGATGAAGATGACATCCCTCCCACACAGTCGTATTATGCCGTATTCAAAAACATTGCAAATTCACACACACACACACACACACATACAGGCACGCACGTAAAACGCAAACACACAGATTTTGCATAATCGGGGCCATCCCCCAGCAGTGCATTGTGGGAGAGGTAAACGGAACAGCGTGACTCCCGGAGAGAGCTAAATACAGAACACTGCATATAAACTAGACACTAACAACAGCAAGAACACACACTCTGAGAAATCGGATCGGGTGGGTGGAAGGGGGGAAAAAAAAGAGAGGGAGTGGGGAGGGAACGATGGAAGTGGAGAGGGAGGGAAGGAAAGGAAAGAGGGTGGGGGGTAAAGTAAGGGGGTCAGAGGGAGGCAAACAGACAGGGAAGGTGGGAAGACGAAAGAAAGAAAAAAAGGTAAAAGGATGGAGGGAAGAAAGATTTAAAACATGTAAAACCTTCAGCGAGTGTCGGCATTCTTTTTTCCTGTTTTTGGAATCGTGATTATGTTAAATTTGCGTTTCACTTTTCTTTTTTTTTACATAATGTCCTCGATTTGCATATCTGCTGGAAGGGTCAAACGGTTTAAATTATTATGATTAGTATATATTTTTTACAAATAGACAAATAGATATTACCATTTAGTCCGACTGCCAGGCCAAATAAATCAACATCACTAGCGGTGTTATTGTGGCAGAAAACCTTGCCGCTTTTGAGGCACGATAATGTGTTTGTTTTTTTAATTTTGGGCTGTGCTCTACCTTGTGTGTGTGTGTATGTGAATTGTGTCCGTGTATTTGTGCGCAGACGAGCATTCTTTCTCTTAATTCTCGGACAGAGGTGGTAGAAGTACACAGATTCCTTACTCAAGTAAAAGTGCAAACACTCATTTCAGTACCTTTAAGTCAAAGTATAAAAGTACACAATCTTAAATTGACTTAAAGTATAAAAGTAAAAGTTGTCAATTTCTAATGTACTGGTAACACTTTACAATAAGGGTCACTAAGTTAAGGGTTAGTTAATGCTTAATAAGGGTTAGTTCATGCTTAATTAACAGTTAACTAATGTGTAATTTACTAATGGTGTTCATGTTAACTAAGGTATTAATTTATACATTATTTGATAGTTTATAAAGATGACTATTAAATAATGTATAAATTAATACCTTAGTTAACATGAACACCATTAGTAAATGATTACCAGACACATTAGTTAACTGTTAATTAAGGGTTAGTTAATGCTTATTAAGCGTTAACTAACCCTTAACGTAGTGACCCTTATTGTAAATTGTTACCAATGTACTAAACTGGTTCTCTGTTTCTCTGTTTTCTCTGTTTCTGTGGATCACAAAGCAGAAAGAGTCTGCAGCTCAATTCACTATCAATTCTAGCACAGCTGAATCTCTCTCTTGTTGCTTCTCAGCTTCTGGGAACCAAGCTGTCTGATGCGGAAAATTAAGAAAAAAAAAAAAAATCAGTTGATGATTTCCAGAGAGTAACGAGTCTGTTCTGAAAATGCAGGGAGTAGAAAGTAGAGAATTTTCTTTTGAAATGCAGTGAGTAAAAGTAAGTGATTTCTCTGACCACTAGAGGGCGACAGAAATCGCAACACATTTGTAAGTAACACACAGCAAAGCCACTGCACTACGGAGGCCTAGAAAGGACAAATGGAACGGTAAATTCTAACAGCTAAGCTAACCTTTCCCGCTGAGAAGTCTAGCCGGTTACCAGCCCCGCTTTGCTAGAACTTACTCCCGCTTAAGGTTTCATGTCCCACAATGACAAGTGAAGAGGCGGGTAGCAAGTTTACTCGCTCGCTTCAGCGATTCCGCCAATACGAGAGTTTTTTTTTTTTCAGGAATGGGAGGTAGTGAGCGCCGCTTTTAAACCGCGAGGGAGGAGACGAGCTAGTTTGATAAAAATGAAAAGCTATTGAATGGAGCGGAATATGACAACAAGCCGACAACAAGACGAGGTGAAAACAGCAACACTGTCGTTGTGGTTCAACCAATATCCACACACATATATCATTATATCGCAAGGAAATCTCCACATAGCACAGGTTAGTTTCAGGGCTGGTTATAAGGTCTGATATTGCTTATTGCAGGTTTTAGTGAAAGCAAAACTCAAGAAATCCAGCCCATCAACATTGCCAATGCATATTCAAGGCGAAATAAACAAGCCGGGAAGACACAGCGGCTGCCTGCCTTCTGCTATTCACCCTTTGCATTGCATATACATATCCAACAAAGAGAACCAAATGGAAAACCAACACACGGATAGCTCTGACACCGTGTCAGCATTATGGCGAGCTTCTCTTTGTCTCTCTGGCTATAGCTGAGAGCCTCTCTGTGCACTGTATGTGCAACGTATTGATATTGGAGGATGACTTCGATGCATGGCAGAGGCCATGGGAAACTATGATGTTCAGGGCAGCAGGTTCTCTGGTGGTGTATTTCCTGGTCTGTTGGTGGATTTTAAAAAGGCATATAGACTGCGGATGCAATGTTCTCTCTCTCTCTCTCCGTGTCTCGCTCTCTCCTCTATTCTCAGGGAGGCTTGTCTTCGGTGACACACACACACACACACACACACACACACCCCCATGCGCCGACACACACATTCACGTACGCGCACACAAACACTAACTCTTGCCACTAGGCCCTTTAATTGTCCCCATAGGGACCCCATGACGACCTATCACCACCGCAGGAGACGCGAAGAAAACTTCATTTCTTCTGCTCTCTCTCTCTCTCTCTCTCTCTCTCGCCGTCTCTCTCTCTCTCTTTCACTCTCCATCTTTGTGATTTGACTTTTCTTTGTGTGGCTCTTTCCTTTTATTACCCCTTTTCTCGCTCTCCCTACCCCCTGTCTATGGCATTTCTCTCTCTCTCTCTCTCTCGCTCTCTCTCTCTCCTCCCATCTTTCTCTCTAACCCCTGTGGTGATATCGGCTCCCAAGAGACGGGGCTAGTTACTTGCAGTAGAGTGCCTGGATAAGGGCTTCTCTTCCTGGGTAAAAAACAAAAAAACAAAAAGAAAGAAACTCCTGACACAGGCCCCGTCTCTCCCCACACATTGGAAATAGGGGTGGAGGTGGAGAGATAATTGGGTGGGTGGGTGGGTGGGGGGGGGGAGTCCAATGAAAGCGAGATGCGAACACCAAAGAAAGGAGGATGGGCGGGATCGCAAAAACAACAAAACAATAATGAACTTGAGCAGACGGCATTGGAGAAAGTTGAGAGCGAGAATGCTAGAAGAGCTCCTCTCATCCATATCCTCTACCGCAGCTTCAAGGAAGACTGAAAAATAAAGGGAGCGGGGTGGGTGGGGTTGGGGTGGGGGGGGGGGAGAGGGTGCCATAACTTTATTTTTGCTGTTTGTCAGTTTTAGATTTATTACTCCCTCTCTCTCTGCCTCATACTTTCTCCGCGCTTCTCCTCTGGGGACCTGAGCTAGCTGAAACTTCTCCAACTCCGGAGCTGTAATTGAATAGCAGAGAGTTCTAATGGAACATTAGGCTGTTCCCGTCTTGGCAGGCCCTATTGATTTTGACTTTGCAGCATTGTAAACAATCTGGGGTAAATGTAACTGTACGGATGCAGACCTTGGTATAGGCTATAATTCCGGGGCTGTCGCCGTGGAACTGTTGCACCGCGGCGAGTCTAACTGTTACAGTGCGGTTTTGTTTGACTTTTAATAGCATGCCAACTTGGGAGGCAGTGCGCTTGCAACTTTCCTCTCGAGAATAATAGCAGGTAATTTCTGTTTGTCTCGCCCCTCTATTCATCCCCTTTGTTTGTGATATAGAAAAGGATGTGACAGAGTCCAACTGTCAAGTGCACTTGATTTTAATTGCATGCCACCCGGGGTGCATGACGCTTAGTGCTTTCTTCAAAGAATAATTGATTTTTTTTGTGATGTTATTTTCTTTTGTCTGTGCTCGTGTCTAGGCTAGAGAGTGGCATGTTTTTATGTCCAAGGTACCATTCATCTTAATGTTATGCCACCCTTTGAAGATAATGCTTTTCTTTATCAAAAGCTTGAGCTACGACCCAGACATACTGTCAACAGAAAGTCCAACCACCAGGACTCCTTGATTTGAATAGCATTTCATCCTCAGCGGGTGGTGCATGCCACACAGAAAGTTTCTAGTGACTCAGATGCACTGAACTGCTGTGACTGCCATGAACTGAGGCGTACTCAGAAAGGATTTATCAAAAAGTGTGATGACAAATTATTTTCAGATTATTTCAGAATGATTCATAGAAAAATAAAAGGCTACATCACAAAGTCCAACAGTTGGGTTCACTTGGTGTTACCCATGATGGTTAATGCTTACGACATGCAAAGTATTTAGTCTTTAACCTGGGGTGGGAAAAGAATCAGATCCCACTTATTATCCCTAATAAACAACCAATGACACGTGATTTTAGGTTACATGCTGCAAGCAATTCAGTGGAAATATGATTCAAAAAGTAACTTTGTTACTTGAAATGGCAACTGTAATGATACCAACCAATTGAATGAATAATACCACTGCTGCTGCTGCTACTGCTACTACTACTACTACTACTACTATTGCTGCTACTACTTCTACTACCACTACTACTACTACTCCTACTGCTACTACTGCTACTACTACTACTGCAACTATTGCTGCTACTATTTCTACTACTACTGCTACTGCTACTGCTACTACTACTACTACTACTACTGCTACTACTACTACTACTGCTACTGCTACTGCTACTGTTGCTACTATTACTACTACTGCTGCTACTACTACTACTACTGCTGCTACTACTACTACTACCAGTACTAATGCTACTACTACTACCAGTACTAATGCTACTACTACTACCAGTGCTACTGCGACTATATGAGTGTTATATGAGTTACCACCAGTACTGCCTGCACCATAGAATTTACCCAGTGGCTGTATGGATTGAAGGACTCGTATGTAATATACTTTCCGTCTAAAGTGTTAAAGTTGTCACTGGCTTGTTTTTAAACCACCCTTAGCTGGCGATGCTCGCCACAAGAGTTCACCCGCATGGAACGACCAAGATGAGATGAGATGTATGAACTCCTTTCTTCCCTTATATTTCATTATTTCCCCTTCCCATTATTTCTGAAGTGTAACTCGCCAGTCTACCATTAAAAGAACACCCCCACGCGTAGAGTCTTCAAGTCCAGCGGTTGTAAAGTGCACTTGATTTTAACAGCACGTCACCCTTGGCGGGTGGTGCTTGCTACATGAGAATTTCTCCAGTCTCCGGCCCGCTGTAAGGAATGACTCAGACGTGCTGTCGGTGATAATAAGTCTCGACGTCAGAAGATGAGAGCTCCACCATGCAGAGGGCCTGTCAGATGCCTAAGCTTTTTCCTTGTCCCCCACAATATTAAAAGGATATCAAATGAGAAGTCAACGCCGCCACTGAAGTTCAATCGAAGAAAATGGATAAAAGAAGAAAGAAAAGTTGGACCGATGGAGGGTTGGAGGAGGTTAGTGGGGCCAGGGGAAGAGGGGGATCATTTGATCATTTTTCTGGAAGCAAGAACACGGTCATAAATACTTTATTCAGGACCGAGCTCAGAAGGGGCGTGCGTGTCTTTGTGTGTGTCTAACCGTCTGCGTATCGCCGTGGCCGAACACCCGAACGCCCGTGTGTCCGGTGTGTGTGTGTGTGTGTGTGTGTCCGGCATGTACGGGTGCGCCAGACGCGGTCGCGACCCATGTAAAAATAGTCTCCATTAACATTTAGCGGCGTTTTTCAGGATGACAGTTAGAACGAACGTCACGTCGGCCCTTCAGGGGAGAGGGGGAACGAGACAAAATGAATAGGAATATTAATCCCTTGCTCCAAAAGATCATTCCGTGCCTCTCTCTCCGTCTGCTGTCTCAGGGGTCACATCATCCCGGTGCCGCAAGAAATCCCCTTGTCACGAAATGTGATTGGAGAAAAAGGGCACTTCCTGGTGCACCGTGTTAATCTAATCTGTTGCTTCATGAGTGGAGAGAGCATCAGAACAGACCTGCCGCTTAATTGTCAAGCCAAATGATGCTTGCCATGGTGAAACATCATGCACCAAACCATTGCTTACACCACGATGTAAATAGGCATTCTATGGCACCTACATTAAAGGTACCTGCCAAATTGCCATTCGAGAATGTTTATTTTAAAGGTCCAGTGCAATTGCATTTCTAAATTTCATGGTTTAATTTAACAAAGGACCTGTTAATGTAAGGTTACCCAAACTATTATAACTGTCAGCATTGCGTAGATTTGACGAAAGCCCCTTGAAAAACTCTCCCTCTGGTTGTCAATAGAATCAAACAGATTTAGAATTCCAATCTACTTCCTGGTGTAAATGATGTCACCTTCACCCAGGTTTTAATGAATGTTCCAATTGGTCGAGAGTATGCGTAGTTCATCAGGTGCGCCTCCATTGTTGCTGGGTGCCGAAGTTCCAACACTGGATACTTGTTCCCCAAAGAAAGGAATATTGGCACGATCATAAGGAAGGTTCGGCTCTCACTCAGTCCTACAAGCTTTGTACCATCTAACCCAGTGATTCTCAACCTTTTTCATATCAAGGACCCCTAAGTTAGTACACATTAGGGCCATGGACCCCCATTTGTCTCTCGGACCCAAATCTGAGAATATCTTTATTGTTAGATATGATTTTGTCCAGAATTCCATGACTATCTGTATTGTAGGTAAAGAGATAACAGTGAAGCTATGATCAAAACAGTCATTCTTCTACATTCTGTAACTGTGTTAACTTCTTGTAAATGATATAATGGTGAAGTTTAACAATTCATCAATTTGCTGGAGATCCCCTGGAACCTCCCTGGTGGTCCCCGGACCCCACGTTGAGAACCACTGATCTAACCATCAAAAACTGAAAAAACAAAAATATCCACCCTCAGATACACTGTTACATAAAATCAATTTGTGCTGTTCAATGCATTCCAGGAGTTATTTGGTGATCAAGTGTTGTAATTTACTTTGCCGCTTTCCCTCCAGCTGCCCATAACGCCTTTCGACAACCCCCAGAAGAATAAGCAGATGTTATTTTTCCTTACGTTGATCAGTGTGACCTTATGATGTGTTTTGGCTCGTGACATTGCCGTGCTCCTTATGTTGTGGAATGTGACCTGATCCAACCACATGCATACCTTCTGTCTGGAGAGCCTCAGCTGAAATTAGACCAGTGTTAGGTCATCTGTGTTTTATATTCTCGGTGGCGCAGAGGTGTCTCTGATGCAGCATATACTGTACATTTATCCAAGAAAGGGGGTTATAGGTTACCATCCACGCACCCACGCAAACCTTCTGGAGAGACTTCCTATGTAAATCATAGGCTGCTATTATTTCGACCTTTACGAACAGAAAAAAAGTGTTGCAAACATTTGTCTTTCACATTTCCGCACGACTTTTACAGCACCCCCTGGCAGTACCCATGCGATGAAATACCTACCTTATTAAACTAATTAAAAAAAAAAAAAAAAAAAGGTAGTACCTGCTCTGGAACATCTCTCCTTCCTTATAACTGAGCCTGCCTGGAGGCCCTGCAGATCCTTCCACGCACGGTAAATGTGTGCTGCATCGCTGGCATGAAGGCGGTAGTAACCATCGAGCGCGAGGCCATCAGCTGCGTGCCAGCACTCCATTTAGCGTTTGATTTAGTGAACTACACACTCAGGGTCATTGATAGTTGGCTGCCTTTCCTTTTTCTCGGAGTGCAGTTTTATTTTTAGGCTTTATCACCAAAAAACCCGAGTCGCTCTATACTTGTAGCCCCCCCGTAAGCCCTCTGTTTGCCCCGGGGCCTGCCATAACAACCGTGGCTTCGGCCGTAGAAGCGATACGACAGCTGTAAATTTAAAGCAAAGGGAATGAATTGGATTCTTCGCTTTTAAAAGCATGAAGAGCTGTCTTTTCTCTTCTCCTGTATAATAAAGTTAGAATACCCCTCCCTCCATCCCCTTCCCCATCCCCGTCCCCAATCCCGGTTTCTAAGCAGTAATTGGCATAATGATCGGGCGAGGAGATAGCTTTGTGCAGACAGGATTTATCTTTTAGCCCGCAGCTAGTTTTAATGATAGCATCAATGGGGGGAAATGAGGGAACTGTACTGGGTAAAGAGACAGTCAAGACAGAGACGTTTTCATTCCGCGGCGAGAGATATGCGTTGTATTACATATTAGGGTTTAATGTGGTGTGTTAAAGCACACAAGGAAACGCGCTCGGTGTAATCGGCGTGTCGTATGGAGTCGCTCGACTCGCGGTACAGTATCAGGGAGTGGCTGTCGGAGTGACGCTCTGCCGTCCATGGGAGCTTCGGCGGACGTGAATCACAGTGAGATGACTAACAAGTGAAGATAATCAATGTTTAGAGTGTAGTGTAGACCCGGCTGGTCTAGCCTCTCATCTCATTATTTCGTTCTACAGGATATTCCATTATATTCTGTGCTATTTTAGTCTGTTTTGTTATAGTCTATTTTAAAGTGCTATTCTATTCTATTCTTATCTATTCTATTTTATTTTATTCTATTCTATTCTATTCTATTCTATTCTATTCTATTCTCTTCTGTTGTAATTGTAAAAGTGTAGTCTATTCTTGTCTAGTCTTATCTAGTGTAGTTTATTCTAATCTAGTCTGGTCTAGTCTATTCTATTCTAGTGTGTTCTAATCTAGTGTAGCCTATTCTATTCTACTCTATTCTAGTCTCCCCTCTGCTCAATTCTCCTATCCTTCCTTCTTCTCACCTCATTAAGTAGAGATCAGGTGGTGGCAGGCATTTCCTCATTCGGCTCAACCAATCAGATTGCCCCACCGTGACTAAGGCGGAGTCATGGCAGCCGTCGGCGTGGATACGAGCGCCGCGGCAACCGCCCGACAGTTCATTAGTCAAATAAACAAAGGTCCTTTCTGTGTGATAATCACTCTGACACTCATCTACACAAGGTGCTTTGGAGAGAACACACATATTTGACTACACACACACACACACACACACACACAGTATATACAGTATATACAGTATTTTAGCAGTATACTCCTATACATGCACCTAACATATACACATACCTTTGAATGATAATACACACATAGGAACATATAAGGTACAGATGGACTCCTCTTACACATACAGTGCATTCTCACATACACACACACATACACACACATACATTCTCTTCCTGTGTCTTCACACAAGCATACACACATTCGATGTGCACACACATACACACAATTGACAGTGTTCACACACACACACACATCAATACACACCGTGTCCCTCCAGGTATAATGTATTCACAGGTTGTCGCCAGGGGAACGGTCACAATCCACTGTGTGAAATTAATTAAGGGTGGACATTTGAATTAATTAACTGGACGGGAGTGTGACATTACACTGCTCTGGCCTTCTGACATTAAACACACACACACACACACACACACACAGACACATGTACACACACACACAAAGACACACGTACAGGCACTAAGGACACACACACACAGATTAGATTTAATTATCAGTATGCAGATCACTGGTACAATGTGGTTCAGCCTTAATTACATATTGTATTGTTCCTGTGTGTGTGTGTGAGAGTGAGACCCCATCTCTGGTGTTCATGTACGCCTAATAGCATTTAGTAGAATCGACATACATGCCCGGTGTTAGTGTTACTGGGCAACTGGGTACTGGTAGAGTGGAGTAGTGTGTGTGTGTGTGTGTGTGTGTGTGTATTTGAGCGAGAAAGGCCGCTTGCATGATTTGTGTGTTTCTTTCTTCTTTCTGTCTGTCTGCCCATCTGTCTGTCTGTGTGTGTGTGTGTGTGTGTGTGGTGTGCATGACAAATCAGAAGTAGCGAGTGGATGATCCTTTCAGGCGCTGCCACTTCGTCTCACACTCCATGAAGGTGAATGCAATGTAAGGAGAATTCACCTGCTGCTGCCCCCACTCCCTAAGACATCCGCACACATTCACAGCTCTTAACATCTATGCTAACTCAGCTGTAAAGGCTTTCCAGCCGCAATGCCTGTCTCTTCTGTAACCTAAAAATCCACTTTTGCTGTTGAATTGCTTAACAATGAGCATGAACCATCTGGAAACTAGGCTACAAGATGTCCTGCGTGGGATTCAGTCAGTTTTAAAACTCACTGTGTTAAAGGAGGAGTTCACCCCAAAACTAAAATTCTGTATTATCTATCTTGACCGTTCAGCCTCAATAACAAGGCCCTGTCAGTGAGGTAAATATAAGAGATAATGGGATAGATATATTCCTTTTGGGCTCACAGTAAAATCATTTGGCGAGCTGCATGAAATATTAAAGTCATTTTATACCCTCTAAACCAGTGGTTCTCAAACTTTTTCACATCAAGGACCCCTAAACTGACACAAATTAGCCCCATTTGATAAGATTTTGTCCCAGGGTCCTCCATCTGATAAGATTTTTGCTTTCAGATGTTTTATTACAGAAAGTATATGAAACCCATGACCAAAATAGGCATACATTCTGTCATTGTGTTACTTATGGATGGAATTATAGTGAAAATAAATGATTCCCCTTTTTGCTGGGGACCCCCTTGAACCCCCTCAAGGACCCCTGGGGGTCCCCGGACCCCACTTTGAGAACCACTGCTCTAAACAACCAGACCCCATTCACTTCAATTGTTTGGGAGAAAGCTGAGATGGAACTGTGCTAGCTAGGACCTTCATTTTAGGGTGAACTGTTCCTTTAAGCTCTAGAAAGCAACTGTTCGGGTGCAGGGACTCTGAATTGTGCTGTGGGCCATTGTATTAATGCACTGCACAATCCAGTGCATTCAACTTTAATAGGGTAGACAAGAGAGGAGGGTGTAAAATGAGGTGATGAAGGAGGAGAGGGAGGGGGTTAGGGGTAAAATGGGGGGCAAGAGAAGGGAAGGGGATAGACTGAGGAAGGGGGAGGATGAGGAGAAGAAATGTCAGAGAAAAGAGAGGGAGTAGAGACAGGGAGGAGAGGAAGTGAGTGATGCAGAGAGAGGAAGGGAAGATTAAGAAGTAAGCACTGGACGGAGATCAAAGGGAGATATAACAAGAATGTAAATAAGTGTGGGCCCTTAACTTCAGTTGCCTGGCAAATTAAGGGTTGAGAATTAATCGAAGGGAAGACGGTTGAAAGATGGAGAAAGCGGAAAGAAAAATAAAAAATAAAACAAGAAAGAAGATGAGCATCTTTGTATTTCATCTTCAGAAAACATTCCCAGCCTTCTCTATGTCTCTCTCCTGTCCTGTCCTCGGAAAATATTTCCAGTTCCCTCTGTGTTTCGCCTGTCCCATCCTTGTAAAATCATTCCCAGTCATCTGTCTCCTATCCCATCCATGGAAACCATTTCCAGTCCTACCTGTACCTTTCCTTACCCATCCTTGAAAACGATTCCCAGTCCTCCGGAACCATTCCTGATACTCTCCATAAGTCTCCTGTCCCATCCTATTCCAAACTATTCCTAGTCTTCTCTATGTCTATCGTGTCGCATCCTTGGAAACCATTCCATGTCCTCTGTCTCCTGTACCACCCATGGAAACTATTCCTAGTCCTCTCTCTGTTTTTTGCCCCATCTTTGGAAACTCTTCCCAGTCCTCTGTCTCCTCTCCCATTCTTGCAAACTATTCCCAGTCCTTTCTAAGTCTCCACTCCTTGCAGCCTGCTAGCAACCGCATCATCATGCTACTTTCCAGTGGCCAACAAGTTAGCTGGTTGCAAGCGATGGGCAGAACATATAGCAATGCTACTATGTGATTGGCTGCCGGTGAGAGATATCACTCCAAAGTTCAGATGAAGCTAACTTTTCCACTCTGGCAAACGATGAAACCTGAGTGCCGTTTCATTAGTCGTTGTAACGTGTCCTCGTTGACTTCCCCTCGGCACTTCCCTTCGGGGGAATCTCCGCTGCCATCCTAAGTGGCGTACCATTACTCTGTTAACTCGAGTGAACTTTTCGAGACCGACCCTTCGAGTGCCGAGGGAGCGAGTCCACAACGCTGTAGACTTCAGGAGCGCGTCTTGCCTGGAATGCATTGTGACCGCTCGTCATAACCTGGGCACACCATGGTGGAACAAGCGATATATAACTGTAAGTAAACAAACAATATTTAGAGAATGTAGACTTCTTTATGAAATTATCTCATCTGTATTCATTATTATTAATTATTAGGCCTGCTTAAGAGCAAGTGTGTTCTGTTTCTTGGACCTCGGCCCCTGCTCTGCAAGTGGCCCCTCATATGGCCATTCGTATGGTACTACGTACGTATTGGGAGATTGCAAGAGTCTGCACCCTAGAAGAGTTTGGAGCTATTTCTTCCTTTGTTCTACGTACATATTACCAAGTACCATGGGGAATTGAAGGAGGGCCTGTTAAATGACTAATGAAATGGGGCTCAGGTTCAACATTGACTAACTTTTCTCTGGTCAGAGAGTCATGACTGCAGTAACTGCTGTTTCCCAATGTGTACGCATTCTTAGAAACTGTTCTCTGTCCCTTCAATCTCCAACATATCTTATCCCTCAAACTATTCCCAGTCCTGTCTCTCTCTTGTCATACTTGTAAAATTCCTAGTCCCTTGGCTGCAGGTGGATGGTGTCACTCAAAAGTTTAGCTGCAGCCAACTTCTCCATACTGGCAAACGATGAAACCATGCTCACTGCCTGATGTTTCTCTGGTTCTAGAAAATGAATGGATTTCCACCAACTGATTTCTTTAGCTGCACAGCTTGAAACCATTCCCTGTCCCTTTTATCTCCATCATGTCTTATCCCTTGGACCTATTCCCGGTTGTCTCTCACTCGCATCTCATCCTCGGGAAACCATTCCCAGCTTCGCTCTAACCCTCTCATGTCTCATTTTAAGCAACGATTCCCCATCAAGAGAATCCACTTCATCTCTCTCATGTCCTGCCCTTGTAAACCATTCCCAGTCATTACCGAGGCAGCTCCTCGACTGGGGATTTCATCACATGGCTGAGAGCTCTGCGGAGAGAGGCCAACATCAGGAAATCCCTGTCACAGCAATGAGACACTAACAAACCACAAGACAAACTGAACGGCTAGAAAATGAGCCAAAAGCCCCGGGGAGCTTTGATTAAAGCCTCAGTCTGGAATCCAAATGCAAACACAAAGGTTGCCCCACTAAAGAATGTTAGAGACGGGGTTTGAAAAACAATTATTTTCCCCTCTGATTGTCGTCATACAAATAGTGATAAAATTACACAGTTAAACGAGCTTAGGGATTTATCATTTCACACCAAAAGAGCTAATTGTTACACTTGATTAGTTTTTGGCATTGCATAAAGTCTCAAGAATCAAAGTAAGACGTACACTCTGAAACTTTTAGTCCATGTGAACGACTGCAGACAAATCTTGCAATTTTTGCCCAATTACTTATTGAAAGTGTTTCCAAGCAGACCAAGTATTGCATTTTGCTGTACTATTTAGCTGGGTTGGGTCTTTATAGAAAATAGGAGCATGAAAACTCTCACCAGTCTCAAGCCTCCAGTGAATCAGAGCATTCAGTTTGAAGCAGCCACATAACATCCATCCCATCACTCCACCTTTGGGGAGAGAAAAACCCAACATACATTATTCAATGGCTGACTGTGGGATAACAAGTTGGGAGGGTTAAGCTGGATAAAAGACACATAACTAAGTGTGTGTGTAGGGAGAGAGAGAGAGGCTGGGGAGATTTAATTGGCTGATCATGTAACACGTTGATGTATTTGAGTACTCAGCATGCTCCCTATTGGTCTTGTCTTACCAAGGGCTGGCCAGCTCAACAAATTTACCTCATAATTATAGGCATTTACCATGGAAATGTATATATTAAGATAATTAACATACATTTTACATGGAAATATTCATGGAAATATTGTAGATGCTACCGCTTTGTGCACAGCCAATGTAGCAGGCAGCCAATCAGGAGCCATGTTTGATACATGGCCATTGTTTTGCTTTGATTTGATTGCCTCATAGTCAGAGAGAGTGTATGGTGGCCAGATGGGGACAAAGTTGGACATCAGGCAAAGTCCAAAGACTGTATGTAATCATGGCATCCTATTGTTATGATCTCAGAAAGTTACCAGCCATTATGGTGGGTGATCCAAAACAACTAAAATCTCCAGTGACCACGTCTTTAGAGTTCCAAAACGGGCCAAAAATGACCATAAAATTACTCCATACACCTCGTGCAGCATAATCCAAGCCTTCTGAACATAGACCTATGGGTTGTAGACCTTATGCGTAGGAGTGTAAACATGGAAGTGGGGAAGATTCACACGAACGTGCGAGACCTGGGTGTTTCAAAAACAGCGGCTGTGGTGCAGATTCACTGTGCGATCGTTTGGCTTCAGAACACTTGGAGTAATGTTATGGTATTTTTTTTGCTCTTTTTGGAACTCTAAAGAACCGGACCCTACTGACTTCAGTTGTTTTTGAGGACGAGTTGTTCTAGCAACTTGTGTGTTATGTGGACAAACAAACTTCACCTGTTTTTTTGGCAGGAGGGTGAGTACATAATGACAGCGTTTTCATTTTTGGGTGAACTATTCCTTTAATTCTTCTAGTCTTGAAAGCTTGAAACCAGGCAGTTGGCTTTCTATGACTATCATGGCTCTGTCTCTGTGATTTAGATCAGGATTGAAACCGATAACCTTGAAGGCGAGGGATAATCCAGTACAATTTTGTGTCACATTTCCGCTGTGACAACTCTGTGATCTCGATCAGGACTGAAACCTGCAACCTTTAGGCTAGCGGCGGCCCAGTAACGAGAGTCTTATTTCTGCTAGCTATGATAGCTGTCTGATCTGTCTGTCTCTGATGGAATGGATTGTCCTATATTTGTAGAGGTGATGGGGTTAACCAGACCAGTCTGTACAGCTAAAAGGGAAAAAAAATGGGCTTTAAACCCACACACACACACATACACACACATACATACATACACACTGCATATACACACGAGTTCAGTACAAATGAAAAAGGATCTCTTCTGATCCCTTGGGGAATTGGACGGGCCAGAGAGAGCGAGCAAGCCGGAGGAAAAGAGAGGGGATATCAGAGCAATAAAACAGATATAAAGTATAGTATCTAATATTAAATGAATTTGAAATACATGATAGCTATTACCGAACCACCGTCCAAAAGATTGCTATACGGGAATCCCAAAACCATCAGGCAGAAGAGAGAAGGCAACGGAGCGGTTGTGCCAAAATGATACCTGAAAAAGACTGAAAGAAAAAGTGAGGAAAGAAAGAAGGAAAGAGAAAAAGAAAGAAAACTAGGAAGAATGTAAACAACCTAGGGAGATGTTGTCTTGTTTAATTAATGTATTTGAGGCTGACAGCCCTGTGTGTGTGTGTGTGTGTGTGTGTGCCAGCCAGCGCTACAGGTCTTGGAAACTGACCCTGATCAATAATCTATTAGCAGCTAGACATGCCTGCATGGGCAGGCCTACACACACACACACACACTCTCTCTCTCACACACACACACACACAGTGTACATCTACAAACTCACACATTCCCACTTTGTGTAAACACGCATACACATATCCATGCATATACTCTCTCGCTCTCTCTCTCTCACACACACACACACAAACACACACACACACACACACACAGAGGTTGGCAGTCAGGCCACAGTCAGTTCCTACGCTTGCACCCATGCACACATACACACACACTCTATCTCTCTCTCGCACACACACAAACTTCTCCAGAGTTGACTTATTCCTCTTCCACCAAGTATTTGTACCACAGGGGAATATTTAATGGCAAATGGAGCGTTGCAACTTTATCTGCTCTGCTCTGCTCTCCTCCTCCGTCCTCTCCTCTTATCTTCTCTCCTCTCCTCTCCTGGACACAGGACTTGAGGGAACATTTGTATTTGTAGCAACAAATATGGCCAAGGTTTAGTCTTGCACATTTGTCCATATGTCGATTGTACTTGCACGTAGAGTATGTGGTTGTAAACATTTCCTGAATACATTTCTGTATTCAATCGTTCAGGGTCGTGTAAAGTATGTTTGAACGGATGTGGTGGAGCTGTTCACGTTGTATTGTGATCTGTGTGTATGTATAACGACCTTGAGTGGGAATAGATGTGTTCTGTATACCTGTGCATGTGACCACTTAGTGTGTGTGTGTGTGTGTGTGTGTGTGTGTGTGTGTGTGTGTGTACTATAACCCCACATATAACCACACATACATTCATGTTCATTCACTTTTCTAATTTATTGCATCTAAATTGATACTTAAAGAGTAGCTAAACCCTAAATCCGTGTAAAGCCTGACATCTAATGGTAAAAAGCATGCTACTGAAATGGCCATCTGCTATTGGCTGATCTTTGGCGCCAGGTGATGTCACCTTCTATAGAGTACAACAGGTGGTGACATCACCTGAGAATGGCTTTACTGTACGTGACAGTTGTGAATAGCAGCCTGGTGTAGTTTTTGGGTGCCGGTGCAATTCTTCGTGGAGTCGGTTTCGCTAGGGTGATGTCAGCAGAAATGAATGAATTGTGTCTGCTGGATTTGATCTGTGTGTACAGTCATTTTATACTAAATGTCCTATATGGAAAGAGACTAGTGCCTGCAGAGATTGATATTTGATTGTATATTAAATTGAATGCAATGGCTCGAAATCGAATGTGATTATTATTGAATTTTACTTTTAGCTTTAACTTCACTATAACTATAACTAAGTCAGGTTTTCCAATACAAATTCAGTTTTCTTAGTTCAGATTCAGGTCCCACTGACACACATCTGGGCATAATGGACTTTTATTCCCTGAGTGGCGACTGGAAGGCAGTCGTCCTCCAGTTGCCAACAGTGGGCTAACACGCTTTACTTAGCAGACCACAAGCGATGTGGCACTGTGGCTTGTTCATCTCCTGTGAGCAAGACAAATTCAAATGTACGCATTTCAAATACAATCTGTGGTTGGGGGGGGGGTCAGCTCTACCACTCGGTTGACATATCTCAACTAGAAAAACTCTCATTCTCTTGCTCTTACTATGCTGTCACTATCGCTATTGTTCTCTCCACCTACACATACAACCCACAGCTGAATGCAACAAGTTGACACCTCTTCTCTGGGGGGTGTCAAAAAGCATTCTGGGAACAGCAGGAAATCACTAACTAAAGCAGAAGTTGAGGAAAAGTGGGTACACCGAAAAAGTTAATTACAACACTTCACGAACATCACAAATTGAGTACCAAGGGTGGATTTTTCCTTTAAGGTTAGAATCAGGATAAGGTTTAGGTTTGGGTAAGAGTTAAGATTAAAGAGTAACTAAACCCCAAACCCGAATCTGTGATGAAGCCTGACACCTAATGGTGAAAAGTAGGGTACTGAACTGACCTTCTGCTATTGGCTGGTCTTTGTGCCAGGTGATGCCACCTTCCTTAGAGTACAACAGGTGGTGACATCACCTTTGGGTGGGGATTAGTTACTCTTTAAGCATGGTTAGGGTTACGGAATGAGTGTCATCAGTGAGTGCCCTCCTATAATTAAACAAATTGTGATTCACGAAGTGTGATTGTGTCTGCTTTTTTTTTTATCAAGCTTTTTCTTCTCCCACCGTGTCCTGAGAGCTTTGGTTCAGCCTTTGCAGATCTGGATTAGAACTTTCAGTTTTCTATTTGATCTGACTACTTCTCTAAACCTCTCCCAAAAACATTCTACTTAAGACTCCAGCACAGGGCTAAGAGTATCCTCAGGTTGTGCGCACAAGTCCCTCAAATGAAAGCGTATTCCAAAACTATAGTCTGAAATGTTATTTCAAAATCAGTCAGATATATTTTTTCAAAGCCCTCAGGTGGAATGTATCATTTCTAAACCCTTCTTTCAAATCCCTCAAATATGAAATATAGGGATACAATGAAATTAGATCTGTTTCAAAACTCTCATTAATACATTTAGATTTATTTTTCTTTCATATGTAGTATTTCTTTTCCAAACGCCTTTTTTTTTTTTTTTTTTTTCCTAGGTCCTAGCAAGAGCTTTGTGACTTTGTTGACTGGTCCCTTAAGCGCCATACTTTATCGTGGAGGCGCAGAAAGTAGTGGGCTGACGTTGTATCTTCTGTTTATAGATCTCTTTGGTGTGTCTATCTCTAAAACAAATGTTCTGCGGTTTATCCTCCTCTGCCTCGCAACTCTATCCCCCCCCCCCCGGCCCACCCCCTCTCTCATTTTTTCCATTCCCTCTCCTCCTCTTTCCCTCTCTCTCCTCCTTTCAAGATTTATCGCTCTGCAAGCGTGGAGCCGGGAGGTCCCCGCTTACCTCTCCCTCTCTCTCTCTCTCGCCCTCTACCTTTCTGTCTATACCGCTCGCCCACCTTCCCCCCGCTCTCTTTCGCTTTCTCCCCCCTCTCGCAATCTCTCCCCCCCCCCCCACCCCAGCCGTCGTTCCCACCTTCTCCGTCTTTCTGTCCCCCTCTCTCTCCCTTTTTCCCCCCTTCCTCCCCTCCGGTAAAGAACAATCCATTCTTGGGGTATCGGCCTAGCAGAAAGAGCGATGGGACTTGGTGGCACAGCGGTGCCTGTAACCCAAACAACACTACTAGGCCACCCACTAGAATATTTGTCAGTGTCTCACAGGAACCTTGTATCTCCAAACAGTCAACCTTTCAGGAATTGAGAAAAACTCACAAATCGTTTTTTAATCCCCATGCAATTTTGGCATTTTAAAATTCATTTGCAGTGGTTTGGCTTGTCCTCAGGGTAATGATATGTTCTCTACGTGTGGGAGATATTGTCAGTTTTCAATTAGGAGTGAAAAATTTGAGATAGGAGGTTTCCGCAGGACTCTACAATGCGAGGAGAGAGGCTTTGTGTGTTCAGATGAAATATGACGAGTTAGCCTGGAAGACGTGAAAAGAAACATTATTTTGCATCTAGCAGGAGAGCGGGATTAATGGTTTAGATTGTTTTAGGTTGGTGTCTGGAGAATTGCAAATAGCACACACCTGGTGTTGTGGTGAAATGGAAGTTTAGATGCAAATATAACAATCAGGAGCATGCACACGCGCACACACACACACACACGTCACAGTGAAGGCTTGCTTGCACATGCGCAAAAGAAACATGTATTGTAGACCCATTCATATGCAGGAACACACACATATCCTCAAATAAACAAACCACATCAGGTCCCTTCTCACATTTTGTATCCCCAAGAAAGTCTTCAAAACTTTTAAGGAATTGAGGAGACTAGTTTTGCATTGGAATCCATGTTTTTGGACAGCGCAATCACTGAAACACTGAAATGGCTCTAATCAAAGTAACAAATAAGCTACTCTTAGACTCTGTATCAGTCCTAATTTTCTTGATTTTAGTGCAGCCTTCAACACTGTTAATTATGCATGCTCATGTACCATTCAGAAAACGTTGCCATCTTAATTGGTTTTGCCAAAGCCTGACTAAGAGATCATAATTTGTTACCCTAGGTCGTAACACATTTGCCTGTTCCACGGCCTATTTTGGTGTCCCTCAGGGTTCAGTTCTAGATCCTCTGTTGTTGTCATTCTATTTGCTGAATGAATGATAAATGCACTATGCAAAACAGCATACAGTATCTTCACTGTAGACATTTCACGGATTAGGCATTACCTCTCCTTTGTCAACCTCGAAAAAAACGGTCCTTTTGTTTCCTCCAGAATCGACGACCGCAATGCATAACTCTCCAGCTGTCCCGACTTCACACTTACTGAGATTCACTGAGTTATGATCAAACAGCCAGAGTCAAGGTGTTGCCTATAAAAATGTCAGTTAATATCCAACTTGATATCCAACTTCTTCAAAACTCAGCAGTCCAACTACTCATGCAAACCTTAAAACCCTGGCTCCTTGTAAATGCAGGTATTGATTACAAAGTCCAACTTCTAACTTATGTACTTTCTCCCTATCTTGCCTGTACTCATCGGATGTAGGACTCCTTGTGATTCCATGCATTTGAAAGGGGGGGCTTCTCTTATAGGGCCTCCTTTCTAGATCAGGCATGATCAGAGAATTAGACATTGTGTCAGTTTTGAAGTCCACACTTAAGATCTGCTAGGTTTACTTCCCTGCAGTGCCTCACTCACTTACTTTTCATCCACTTGTTCTATCTCTTGATCCTTGTTTTTTGATCTGTTTTGTGGCCTCGGTTTTCTGTAGAGCACTTTGCGATAACTCCTTTTGTTAAAAGAATGACAAAGCTCTCTAAATGATCCGACTGGACTGGCTCGGTCTCGGGGTTATGAACCGTTTCCTACTTGGGTGTTGGGAGAGGTGGCGGTGGGGGGGGGGGGGGCAGTGCCAGCTGTCACTTCGCGATACGAATGGAGTAATTGGATCTCCAAATTGGAGACACCGAGGCTTCTGGAGGACACTGACGGCATGCTAAATGGATGATGAGGCCCCTGAACGCTCGTGAAGACCCTTGAAGATATTAAATCCAAAGTACCCAGAGAGTTGGCTCACGAGCAACACTTGTTTATTTTCGGTTGTTATATGGCCGCGGGGACTGAAAACAACAAATTAGCACGGCACACCAACAAACACATCACTTATTTAATAGCCCTTGCTAATTAGCTGAATTAAAGTCGAAAGAGGAATGGGGGGGACACTGCGGGCACTTTATCACACCCTGTTTGATTAGTATTCTCTTTTAGCGCGGGGCTATATACTGTCTACTTGTCTTCACCGATAAATTTAAACCACTCCTTCCCTGTCTCAACTCCCCGTCTCTCGGACTTGCTCGCCACTTGTCTCTTTGTCTGCCGTTTGTTCTTACTCTCCTCTTCTTTCATCTATCTTCGTGCCTCTGCCTCGCCCTCGTTTTTTTCACCCCGTCTCTCGCCTCCGTTCTTTAGTACCACCTAGTCGTCCGTTCACAGTGTGGCTCTCGACAGACGGACAAACACACAAAGACAGAAAAGCCTGATGGATTAACGCAGTCAGACAGATAGACAGGTAGCGAGACAGTCAGGCTGTCCGACCGATAGACAGGCAGAAGGACAGCTGTACATTCTTGGATGGCTTCTTGGAGAGACATAGGAGAGCTAATAGTATGTTATTAGTGCCTACAGTATTTGCCCTGGTGGCCTGAGGCAGTATAATAAGGCAAGTTTCCATAGCTTCTTAGATTGACAAACAAATTGTCAGAGACAGATAATGAGACAGGCAGAAAGACAGGAGAGCCGAAAGCTGTTATTACATGACGGCTAGAAGAAATGAACCCATGGTATCTCTTGTGAAGCACCAGTCCATGGCTTTTTAGATAGTCAGACAGACAGGTAGATAGTACGACAGACAATCGGAGATACACAAGAGAGCCGAAAGCTTTTATTAGATTGACGGCTACAAGCATCTCTTGTGACGCACAAGTCCATCGCTTTTCTTTTAGATAGCAGAGAGTGATAGAGAGATAGTCAGACAGTCCGCCGGTGAGACAGCAAATCAGGGAGATAGCCAGGAGAGGTGAAAGCTGTTATTAGGTTGATGGCTAAAAGAAATTAACCAAATGTACCTCGTGTGGGGCTCGAGTGCGTTGCTGGTTAGATGGAAAGTGTAGATAGGTAGACAGTCAGGAAGCGCGACAGGCGATCAGAGATAGACGGGGGGCCGAGAGCTGTTATTAGAGTGACGGCTAAAGAAATGAGCCAATCATATCTCTCGCGAACCTTGAATCCAAAGCTGTTTTCGATAGATAGACAGACGGAGAGCGAGACAGCCAGCGAGACAGGCGAGCTGAAAGCTGTTATTAGGACCCATCTGTACCGGTGGCTGGAGGCTGTGATGATGAGCCACCAGTCCACAGCTTATTATTACCTGACTAATTACATTGGCTACCCCAGGCTGTCGGCCCTGTGCCTGTATTGATAATCAAAGCGAAATTAAACTATTAACTGAATTAATGGCGCTGCTGTGTATGTTGTCGTGTCAGCGCGCGAGAGAGTATGATGTGTGTGTCTACGCTGTGTGTGTGTGTGTCTGTGTGCACGCTCACAGGCTGGGGGGAGATTTATGAGCGAGGGACTTAACACAAAAGCCATATCAACAATACATAGAGAGAGAGAGAGAGAGAGAGATACACAGAAAGAGGAGTAAATTGAGCATAAACACTAAGAAAATTTGTTATGGTAAATGTGGGAAAATTGTACATGTACACACCAAACCATATATTTTTTTAAAAATGTTTTATAAGTCTCAGCCATTTCATAATACACAAATCTCACATTATCTTTCTGTCTCAGGAAGTTTTGCTGCTACTGATACTACTGCTGCTATTCTGCTCATCCTTTGTTGCACATTTTCTTTCATATATTTCTACTTAAAATACCCAAGTGCTGGAATTATTGTGTTGAGTTTGTTCATATAATCCCCCCAGTTTGCTGTATTCTTATTTCTACCCTATTTTGCTTTGATGTATCATACTAAAGTTTCACCTAATGTGATCTAACCAAGTCTAATCTAATCTAATCCAATGTAAATGTGCACATATCTTGTAAAATGCACCCATTCCCCATGGTAAATGTGTTAAATCTGTGTATTTCCCAGTTAACGTGAACAGCAAACATGAATCACAGTGATGCAATTCTCTCTCACTGTCCTTAAATTACCTGCTGACCACACAAAAAGCTGATGATCTTTTGATGAAAAAATATTACTATCACATAAAAACAAAAAAGCTTATTTACAAAACACAGTTGTTTCAATCTCATATTTGCAAAAGTAGAACTGATCAAAAAAAAAAAATGAACTGGAGAACAGAAAAAAAATATATTGGATTTGTAACATCAAACGACATGAAAGATGAAGCAAAAAACTTATGCACCGTCAGGTTGATTGAAATCGAACATGAAATGAAATGATTATCATGCTGGAGCGCAAAAAACCTATTAAGTACGTTCCAAAGGCATGACCACCATCAGACAGACATTACTAACAAACATCACGCCATCATCAAACACCTTGCACACGACTGACAATCACCGGAGAGCGCAGACTTAAAAAATATATCGACTCGAGTGACTTTTCACAGCAGCCTTTTATTGTCGCAGAAATCCCGGTTGTCAACAGGACACACATGGAGGGAGAGTTCTGATGAACTCCGATTGTATTTCGGTGCCTTAGCAATACTGTTCATGTAACAGTCTTGTCAATAAAGGGCGGTTGAATTGAACTCAATTGAGAGACAGGGAAAGAAAGGATAGACAGGTCATTGAAAAGACTATAATAGAGGTCGAGTAAGCCTTGCTTTTGAGTTTGATCATCCTCAAAGTGAAGACAACCTTACCTACAGAGGTGCATCACATCAGATACGTATCACTGTCCTGATTTATGTCACATCATGTCTTTCTGATAAGGAACCAGTCTAACCAGATCTGAAACATGCTTAACTGTGACCATCAGCATAATTTTGCTATGTGTGTAGATAGATGACAATCCCTGAAACTAGAGCTACACTCACTGCAACTGTCAGTGTGTGTGTGTGTGTGTGTGTGTGTGTGTAAATGAAGATATAATATACTGTCAGTCCTCAACATGCAACTAGCAGTATGTTATTACTTTTTTCATTCATGATTTAATATAATTTCTATTAGGAAAATTAGGCATCATATTTAAGATTTAATACAAGGTGTATTAGCTTAGTCTATTTGTTGATGAGCCTCATTCTGAGTGTTAATAACGGTTTTCAATGCTCTACAACTGCAACTGTAAGACCGGCATGTCTTACAACTGTTAACTCCTAAATAAATAACTAAATAAATAAATAAATAAGCAGCAGCATCTGTTTACTTTAGAGCAATTATTCACAACTCTTTTTTTTTTCCATAGATTTGCATATGAGCATTTAATCACATGGAGCGTGTCTACGGACACGTTCTTCTAAATGCCTGAGTGAGTCCTGAACTAATCAAATGGGATCCGGCCTGTTTGTGTACACTGCCTGTTGAGTTGGAAGGATTCAGGACACACTCATGCGTGCTCCCCCTGCATCACTGTGGTTTCCATAATCATAGTGGAGAATGCCCTCTCAGGTATTATGGCTTTTACACAAGAGTTACCAACTGTATGTGTAGTGTCTGAAGAGATTTCATCAGTATAGTGTGCGTATGTGACAATGACTTACAGTCCCATGATCAATTTGTGGCGTTTGACATAAGTCAATTGTGTCAAAACTCACAGCTGGTATAGCAAAAACTACCAGGCTGCTATTCACAACTGCTAGTCATGTGTGGACGCATGTACAGTAAAGCCAGGTGATGTCACCACCTGTTGTACTCTATAGAAGGTGACATCACCTGGCACCAAAGATCAGCCAATAACAGATGGCCATTTCAGTAGCATGCTTTTTACCAGTAGATGTCAGGCTTTACACAGATTTGGGTTCCTTTTATTATACCAGATGCTGAATAGATATTACTTGTAGAAATTATTTTCTCAGGTGCTGTAAACCAGTGGTTCTCAACGTGGGGTCCGGGGACCACCAGGGGTCCTTGAGGGGGTTCCAGAGGGATCCCCGGCAAATTGATGAATCGTTAAACTTCCGCATTATTTCATTTACAAGAAGTGAACACAATTAGAGAATGTAGGAGAATGACTGTTTTGATCACAGTTTCTCTGTTAGCTCTCTACCTACAATACAGACAGTCATGGAATTCTGGCTATCTAACAATAAAAAATATTCTCAGATTTGGGTCAGAGACAAAATCTCATCAAATGGGGG
>NW_027280972.1:0-50273 GCF_046629955.1 Centroberyx affinis
TGGATGTTGGCAACCAGACCAGGGCTTGCTCTTTCTCAAGGTCTGCTTCACAACAATTCAGACCTCCTTACATTGTTGTCTCTACTTGTCAGCAGTGGAACAGTGTGAGCAATAATATCCACAATCCTATGGTTCCCTAACTGGCCTGAGTACATTGAGGAGCACTCACACAGGGCCAGAGTCAGTCAGATTAGCATTATAGGATAGGGTTTCTCAAACTTAAATAAGGACTATACATATAGGCTACATAAGGACATCTAAATAGATACAGACAATGGTCTTCTGTCCACAGGTAGCGTGACAACAGAGAAGAGTGTGAAAACTGTGGTCACAATACTTTTTGTATTTCACTAAATGAAATGATAGTGAAATTAAAATGGTCTTCAATTTGCTGTATGTGGCAATCCATGAAGTACCCAGGGGGAGATTCCCAGACCCACTGTTTTTGAACCACAGCTATAAGGAACTTTGTGTTAAAGTATTGTTCCCTAAGGTCAAACTGGCCCTTGGGAAACTATAGGCATTGTGTCAGACCATGGGAGCCTCATCTACATCACTTACAACACTGGATGTTTTCACCATGACTCAGTGTTGAAATGGGTACCAAACTAAAACTGAAATTAAAACTTTCAACATAGCCGTATGTGGCGTGTGATGCATCGACTAGCAGCAGGACTAGATTTATTTGCTCTGTGATGTCGTCTATTTACCTAGGTAACTCCACCTGTTAGTCGCATGTTTGTCGACCTTTCGTAAATGTATATTGTCCCCCTGCGATATACACCCACCAGGATGGCCGAGTGGTTAAGGCGTTGGACTTAAGATCCAATGGACATATGTCCACGTGGGTTCGAACCCCACTCCTGGTAGAACTGCGGAAATTTTAATCAGACAAACTATACAATGAAACCAAGGAAAACAAGTACTTTGAATACTCTGGTTGTATTGTATCGGGCCTTATCGTTGGTGTGGAAGATCAACCACTGCGACAGTTCATCCCCGCCGCTGTGTGGTCGCAGCTGAGGATTGTGCAAAACAAAACAGCAGCAGGGTGTTATGACAGAATTTCTATCCCCCTAAAAAAAAAAAAAGTGTGATTCCCCTGGTTGTGTTTCCTCGCCTCGATATCGCACCAGGAAAGGAAGGAAAATAAAATCATTCCGTTTTCTGCTGATGGTTTTCCTCACGCTGGCTTTTCAAACGGGAACGGAAATCACGCGTGTGTGTGATCTCATTACCTCAAACCACACGCATCCATTGATTCTTCAGTGAAGTTGACAGGCTGTAAATTTGTCTGCTTATCATTTATTAGGCGCGCGTCACCCGCAACACAACACACACCAAGGACAAGACGTGGGCACACCGCCAGGGGAAACACCTTTTTTTCTTTTTCTTTTTTTTTTTAAGGTGAAACACATTTTGCCACAACACCTGACTCAATTGTTCTCCCTCTCCGAGCGCAGCTTACGGGGAAGCCACAATTGTCAAATAGGGTTATGCTGAAGTTTCGTTTTCATTTGAAACAGTGATTTTAGGGCACTTACATTGCAAGACGTAGCTCAGGTAACGTATTGAATTTCAACGCATTTATCCTGCATTTATGGCTCGTTATGCAGATACTGCATAATCTAAAAATAACTTAAATCATGATCTAAAACAAAACCATATCCTGTTTTATCACAGTTGAAGGACAATAGGAAAAGGGGCTTTTCTGTGAAGACAAGCAATTTATAAAGATATGCCGCTCTGGCACCATCTAGCTGTGAACTGGGGGACTTGTTGGCGTTCAACTGGTACACTTACATTTTTTTTTCTCAGTGCAACAAAGTAGTAGTTGAGTCTGCAGGTTTTCATTCCAACCACTGATTTCACTGATTAGCACAACTTCAACCAGTGAGGAGAAGTAGTAGCAGCAGTACTTAATATTAATCCCACACTGGGGAATATCTGGGAAAGTTCTGGGAATCGTAGAGGCATCACAGGCAATGCAAGACAGTAACAAACAGGGCATTTTGGGAAGTATACACCTATTATTGAAACGGCTTCAGTACATTGTAAATTTGTCCAGGATATTTTGAAATTCAGAACTTGTGAAATCAGCTGGTGTAGTGTTTCTTGGGAATGAAAACCTGCATAGACTTAGGCCTCGATGGCACATGGCTGCAATAAAGGTAAAAAAGCGACTTTTAAAAACTGATAGACTCTTTATTAAAATGCTTCAGACAGTCAAACAATGGTGCTGGCATAACTCGATGAAAACACACTTCGGCATGAGTGAAAACTTAAACTTTTAATGTTGATGAAAATGTAGATACACTCCAGGCACCTGTAAAGACTGCTGCCATCCCTAGAAACAAAAAAAAAAAAAAACTTGTGCTACAGTTGAAATATGCCATATTTGTGTCATTGCTGCAACTTTATGTGTGAACCCCAACAGACCAAGATATTGCCTTTGAGTTAATGCTCAGGTCCCCATTCCATTCACACATTTCAAAGGCTTAAACCTGAAGAATGAGGGCATGGAGTGTGCACCTAAACATGTGATCAGTTCAAGCTGGAGTCAATTATGATACAAGTAAAAAAGTATGTAACAGTTTTTATGAAAATGTACTAACGCCGAGAAATAAATGGTATAAAAGAGTATGCGATTGGGCTGAATGATAATTTTTTTTCCAAAGACATCTCACTCACATGCAGAACACAAGGGAAAACAATTCCCACTATTTGAGCAAAATCAACCCCCAGCACTATGATTTACAGTACATACCGTCATGTGCAAATCAATATTTCAAATACAAACCTAGACAATCTTACAGAGGCAAATTTGTCATCCCAAATAAGAGTACCAGTAAAAAAAAAGAAGAAATAAAACAAACAAGGAGGGTCTTAAAAGAATAAAAAGATAGCTTAAGAGTTCAAATAATGTTTGGGCTTTACAACAAACTCTTCCAAAATATGAAACAAAAACACACAAAAACTTTTTCAAAGAATATCAAAACCTTTTCTCACCAATTATTGGTTATTTTTCAGTGTCAATTTCAGCAAAACCTTTTGCAGCTATTCTTCACATAAGGGAACAAAATATTTCATATATGATCACACCTTGTTAAACCACATTTTTTTATCCAAACTAAAAAGATCTAATATCCAAAAATATAATTATAGGAGTTAAACAAGACTGATGACTTCATGTTTTAACGGCACATTCAAATATTTCAGCTGACAGCCTAATTCAGTTACTCACATAAAAACATTAGGACACTGATGGATGACAAACATCTCTTGATGACATGTAAATTGTTAGTCCAGCACTGCAATACACACAATTAGGTTATAATACTGAGTGGTACACCAGTCAGTTCTAAGACCCCACAATAATCAAGTAGCTGACAATTCATCGCGTAGTTTTCAGCAATTTTGTAGACTACACACAATTTACTGCTAGTTATGGCCAGCACTTATTGACGCAGCTTCATGCTACAACCCTGAGACACTAACAACATTTGAACACAGTGGACATGTAGTGCCAAAAAAAAAACAAACCATGAAAATACAACCATGATAAATAACAAATATGAACATAATTAGTGATGCTCATTACCAGAGGGAAGCATGTGCCCGTTATATTTCTTCATACCTGGCCTGCAGGGTTTTGAGGTCTGACATAAGGGAAGGAAACCAAGCTTTTTGCTCATTAGCCACAGCCGCTGATGGATTCCAAAATTCACCAAGTACGTTTTCTATTTTACTAGCCAAACTGCTTTTTAGAATAGAAAGTAACCTCCACACAAAGACTGATTACCTGTCAAAGTAGCTGGTAGAATAGAGAAACTTGCCAACCCCAGCCAAAATGTATTGCCATCTGGCTGGTGGCTAGTGTTAATTCATTTCCCACCCTGTACAACATGCCCGCACATTTGTCAGAAGTGAGATCGGTGTAAAGGTAGATGGCCCACCACCTTTGTTATCCAAACAGTGGCTTCAGTGCCACCTGCTGAATCACAACACACCCAACATCCAAATAGTCAAAATGGAGTTGGCATGCTTATGCTGGTTAAGAGAAATCAACAGCTACATTGAACATGTTCAGCCTTTAAAAATGGCATGCATTGTGTACAGTTGATGTTTGGTCAGTATCTTAAAATGCAGAAGTAAAGCCATGAAATCTAAATGAAAACTATGAGCTTCGAGCATAACATGTATGGTCACTCTAGGTATCAAGGTAAGATATAAAACCGTGCAAGATAAGATACCAGTAAACTGTTCCAGCAGGAAGCAGTTGAGAAATCTCAGTGAGATGTTCAGAACCCCCTCATGACTAGAAATCAAGTGTATCATAAGTTAAGGCTCTACTCTCATTTCCAATGCAGCACAGTACTGACTTTTTGATATAAAAATAAAAACTCTACATCAAAAAATCTGATTATTTACACATCGTCAGAGTATGTAAGAGTAAATCTTCAGTACATTGGTATTAGTATATCCATTAGAGTGGAAGATACAAGGCTAGCACTTTAATTTGTTTGTTTATAGTCCCAGTCTGTGATTGCAGTATGGCAGCCTCTGTTGAAACACAATTGCCCCACCACTGGCTTTGTTAACATCGTCATTTATGGGATTGGAGAGAATTTGTTTTTCCACTGTGAAACAAAAAAGGACTAACAGTATATGACAGCTAACCATGAGTTTCTCAGGTATTTTGAGAGACTTAAATTTCTAATGTTTGTAAACACTGGAGTAAAATACACCTGTACTTTGAGTTATGACAGTTTAAGAAAGTCCCAAAAAGCTGATTGTATCTTTAAGAATGACTCATGCTACTGGCTTGAGGACTGAACGTAAACACCTTCCCTCTTTTGTGAGCTCCCTGGTGAAACACATGCATGGCAGAGGGATTGCCTCCTCCCGACGTGCGATCGTGTTGAACTTGCACTTTTTGAGATGGTCAGCCATGCTGGCGATGTTGGCAAACTTCCACTCATTCACTGTACCAAAGGCTGTGCTGAATCGCCACACCTGATTGACATACAACAGAGAATCAACGCATTACTTCTCACGCAGTGACAGACATTATTGTATGTCTTACCTAGACTAACGGTTGCATAATGTGTTTGTTACATTGGCAAGAAATGACACACTCAAGGACTCACCTTATCCGTTATCTGCCACGAAGAAGACCCATCAGCACGCCGTTTCTTCTCCCACAGCAGGACGACCATGCCACGCATCTGGAGCAGGCTAGCACACACGTCTCTCATGGTGCGGGACACCCTGGACAGTTGGCACAAGCTAAAGCCGTCCAGGAAGCTTGCTACATGCTGCAACAGCTCAAATGGAAGACTGCTGAGATGGTCACACTGGGAGCCAAAGCGACAGGTGTTTTTTGGGAGGTTGTCCCCGATTCTCAAGGGTAGACCAGGCTGCACTCCAAAAGAGCCAAGGTGCCTATCGTGGATGATTCTGGAACCCTGTACAGACGGGCAGAATCGTCTTTGGGAGTAGGTGCAACCATAGTAGGCCAGGGGGCAGCGGTGCTCCATCCAGCCATTGAGTCCAGCATGGATGTCCCCGTGAACATTTTTGAAATGAGAGGAGAACTCGTCCCGCCGGAACAGCTGCCCGCACACAAAAGTGAACATGGAGCGCTGCTTGGTTTGGTATCGGGCCACACATTCAAGCACCAAGTCCAGCCTGAGAGTGTGGAAGGGGCTCGGGTTGGAAAGCTGCGGGCTGGCGTGATCACAGGCCGACGCTGAAGCAATGTCTCCCACCATGGTGTTGGTAGCAAGAATGGCTGAAGGAAAGGAGAACGTCTGCGTACCAAAGTCAATGTGGTAGCCATCGACAAACCTGCTGTCTGAGATCCCTCTGCCTCCTGGTGAGTCACCGAGGCAAAAGAGCAGAGCTGCGGTAATGAGGTCGATGCCGTGGAGGCCCATGGGGTCGTCTGCAACTTCCAAGTCAGATGTGTCTACTGCCTTGTCCTCCATCTTTGCCCGAAACAAGTAAGGGTCTGACAGCAGAGCCCGTCGTCCGTTGAATGTAAACACACTCATTCCTCTAAGCACTTCTACATTCTGCAGCTTACGCTCCAGGCATCTATACCCGAGTTCAATGGGCAGGTGTTGTAATAAATTATTTCGCACATGCTCAGGCAGCAGGAACGGCATTGGAGGTGAAAGTGGTGCTGGTTGGGGCACAGGGGGTTCCAGTGCTACAACAGGCATGGAATGAAAAGGCATCTCTGGCCTGACATAGTAGGAATTATTTATTGGCTCGTTGATAATGTCATCCTTCTCGTCTTCGACAAACAACTCAACAAACTCATTTTGTTCCACCCAGCTAATCTCGTCTTCTTCCCCATCTGTCCCCACTGCACAATCCACTCCACCTACTGCTCCGAGCTCACACTCTGAATCAGAGTCACTCTCCTTCATATCTACATTCTTCACATCCTCAACGGCAAAATCACTATGACTATCACCATTTTCTCCGTTGTGAAGCGCTCCGTTCTTATCAGTCTTTTCCCCATTTAAATTTCCTACGATCACATTGACATCCTTGGAATTAGAGAGGATGTCCAAGGCAACTGCTAAACTTCTGCTCGTCTCCACCGAGGTCTTATACAACTCATTATAGGGCTCGTCTTCCATGTCCACTGTTCCATTACTCAACATTGTCTCTGGTAGACTTGATGCTGTGGCCATCTTGTCACTTTCATCATCTTGCTTATCCCCATTCTTTGACACATTGGTTGTCACCTTCAGAGACTCTAACAGCATCCTCTGATCCTGCAGGGCCAAGGCCATGTCTAGCTGCTCCACCTCATCAAAGTCTTTGCTCAAGTTTTCATAGGACTTGCGATCAGCATAGCTCACAGGCCAGCGGTTCCACTCCATAGTGCAACACACCACACTTGCTGGGCACGTCTCAAGGTGTTCTGCCATCTTGATCCTAGCAATAGTGAATGGACAACCGAATCCGCTATTTAGGCAAGGCACCCTTTCATATGGACACAGTAGACGATGTTCCTCTATTTTGCATGCGTGAAAAACTGCCCCACAGACAAGAGGACAGCCAATGAGGTCACAGGAAACACCCGTCTCTGGCCTTGTCATGCATCTTCTATTGATGCACTTAAGGCAGTGGGTGTGCAGGCTCTCCATTTTCACGTTGTTGCTCCTTGACCAAGTGGTGCTTCCAGGAAAAAGGGGTGAAGTTTTCAACCCTGAAACAAAGGCAAGCAAAAATACTCTTTTCATAAATCTTGAGACATTGCACTGATGCCTCCGTAACCATCAATGTTTTCATGCTGTAAGCCAGGGCAGCAGTCAAGTGTTGGGACACAACCATGTGACAGGCCAGCTATGATACCATGCTACCATTACATTATCCCACTGACATCTCTGCAACCCTCCTACGTGAAACATGTGAAGTCTCATGCCTTAAGAGTATTCTGTGACTTAATTCCTAGACATGTACTCTCAAAAACATGTTTACTAAATCTTTAAGCTGTTCAATAACATTTCACAACACTCCTCTCTTAGGTTACATGGTCACACCGGTTCTTCAAGGACCTTAGGGTACACTTGACCCCTCACCTCTGACTCTGAGAAACAACTGTCCATTCATGTTGTTTGATGACAAGTCTGACAACAAAACCTGAAGAATTTGAACATGCTATGCAGACTGTTTGCCTAACAGCAAAAATAGACCCATGAGGTTAAACACCTCTGCGGTTGGTTAGACTTGTGTTAAGGGATTTGTAAGATGATGTGTCCTAACTAAAAGACGCCAAATAATAATTTAAAGAACCACAACGATATTGCAAGCCCAAAGTCCAAACCGCAGTGCCACACACAAGAGCCATTGTTCAAGTCACTGCAGCCATGGCCAACAACAGCTAGCTAAATTACGCAAGCGTAGCTGGCAAATTAGCAAACAGCTAAAAACACAAACAGGACCGGCAGTTGGTTCTGGCAATTAACAACAAAAGTTTATCTTAGGGATAACGAATGAAACTTATTTAACAAATAAAAGCTAGTTTGCATGGTAATTGCGCCACTGACGAAGCTGATCTGATGAGACACAAAACTTTGTTACACAAAAGCACAACAACATCAACAACATGGCCAGCAAGCTAGCATTAGCTAGCAGCTACAGTGGCTAGCTAGCTAAGTTAGCTTTTAGAAAACTGCTTACCCGAATAAAGGGGCAATCCAAGCCTCTTTTATTATCTTTGACGTTATCTCAGCTCTCAGAAATAACGCGAAATCCAGAGCTATAAAAACAGCTCACTGTCACAGACTCGAGTCTTCTTATGAGCAGGCTCTGACTGGTTTCTAGTTTGCTATATGAGACCTTCGCTGTTCTGCCAGTCGGCGTTTGTGTTGATCATAAAAGTGTGGGGCGCTAGAGTATCACGTCATCAAGCAAAAGACCAGTAACATTTGGCTAAGCGACGCAGACCTATGAGAGCGCACTGAAATAGACAAGCCGGGGAATACCCCGAGGATATTATACAAGTCATCACACATCTCTGCGTGGTTATTAGGCTTTCTAATGGATTCAAATTCCTGCGAGGCAATTCAAATCACATAGATACTTTTACAATGAAAGAATCAGGGACAGCACTTAGAGAAATCTTTATTAAGTTTTGTTGCTTTCTTACAAAACAAGAAATTAGTTTTAAACAGAGAAATATATGCAACTTTAATTATTATCATAAATCACATTTGTGTGTGCGTGCATGTGTTTGTCCATTTGTTTGTTTCCAAGGGCCCCTGATTCATGAGGCCACCTCTGAGATGTGGTGAATGTTGGACAGGGTGAGCTGCGCTTCCTGCGCTGGGTAGGAACGTCTGGAGCGAAGCCATAGCCTCCCAAACACCCCTGTGACCAGCAGCAAGACAACAAGCAGCCCTCCGAGGACAAAGGTCTCCACAGGGGGGACTCCTCCTGCATCTGCAGAGAAAAGGAGACAGTCATCCCACTCTGCATATCAATTGTTGCATACATTATCTAGCATCTGCAAGGCTTTGAAAGTTTGAACACTTGAATGACTCTACATGAACTCAATAAGAGTCACAGAGATGGTGCAAAAGGTATCAGTGGGAACATACTCAGACTGGGCTTGTCCCTTTCTCCCAGAAGTCGTCTGATTGGTCCATAAGATACTGTATGGGACAGGGGGATGTCTCTCCTTGTCCTCCCTAATCCATCTTCACCAGAACAGTTCTGTTTTTGCAAAGGGTTGCGTTGGCAAACACATCAGTGAATGACAGAAACAGAGGGGCTACCAGCCTCATTGTCATGTACAAGTTGCCAACACAGCCTCATTGTCAAGCAGTGCGTTAATTCAACTACAATAAGAACCGTTGTCCCCATAGATTTTGCATCAAGGCAGCTTAGCTACTAGCTCATCCATCTGAAAAACAATTCTAGTCTGCTGAGTCTATATTAAGGACATAAGCTGCACATAGGCTGCTTGTCTGAACTGGCCTCTGCCTGCCAATTTGAGGAATGGGTATGACATGAGCTGACTCACAGGCTGGCAGACCCCCGGTGTGTTGTGGCAGATCTGGACGTTGCAGTGAAGGAAGACGTCGGTGTAAGAGCTGCCCACAAACTTGAACATTTGTATCCTGAACATGGCCTCTGGACCTTGGCCATTCTTCAGCACAGTCAGTGTCTGTTCGTTTGACAACACCGGGCAGCTGAGCGAGAGAGGGAGGGGTGGTGGTAGTGAGATCTACATGTAGAATGCCATACAGTACATTCACAGCAAGAAACGATGAGGGAGAGCTCTAGCATTTCATGAACAGACTTAATCATTTAACTTGTGTGATTTATTGCAAAGCTAACAAAATAATGCAAACATTATTTTCAAATGATTCAACACAGCAAGAGACAGGTTTGTTTGAGTATTTTCCCCTCTGGCATTGTGAAATCCTTCTGCATTTCATTGCTATGCCGTTGCTAACAGTACAAAATACTGCCTGGTTGTCAAGGGCATGCACAGCTGTTGAACTGAAACGCATATGGCCTCAGACAGCGGTCACATGACTGGGCCCAGAGAGTTGTTGTCTGGCCAGCTCTCTAAGCAACTAATTCTCTTATTTCAGATTTCAACAGCGCTCTCGTAAGAGGACTAAGTGCTGTTTGCCAGTGTGATGAAACAACATGGCAACAGTGCATGTTTCAACACATCGTCTAAATACGATGTTATAAAAAACAAAAATAGAGAATTCTTTTTTTATCAGCTGTGAGACACCAAGTGATAAAAAAAGATGCCTTGCTGCAAGCACCAATGCATGTATAAACTGAGACAGCAATAAAAACTCTCCTATTCAGTGCTGCTATTTGCTTGTATATTATTGTTATTCATGCAGTATTACAAATTGCAGAGGTGTGGTTGCTCATTATAAAATAACAGATTTTGTTCAAACTGTCTTGAAACAGACCTGTCCTGGATGAAGGTGTACTGAATGTTGCTGTACGGGTCACTGGTGGGTGTAGCCCAGCATCTCTCCATACGCAGCATCAAGTGAGCTGGTATCTAGGAGACAGGGTGAGGTGGGGTGATGGTCAGTCATTCTTCACACAAGGTAAACACTTTTCCATAGTAGGTCATCAGATGCTAATTCATAGTAAGTAAACAACAGCTGTAGCAAGGGGTTTCTGGAAGCTGGAGAGACACATTTGGAATCGGCACAAGTCTTTCATGTAGGTGAAGAAAGAGATGGAGATGTGAGGAAAGGGGCCTTGCTGGAGTGTGTTGGGGGTTGTGTGTGTGTGTGTGTGTATGTGTGTGTGTGTGGTGGGGGAGTGGGGGGCTTGTAGACCATGTGGATAGAAGCACTGATATCAACTTCTGATAACAACATGGAGAGGAGGACCTGCACTCAAATTACTGTCTAGTCACGGGTGGAGTGTTAGATTTCCTGCATGGCCTGGAACATCCCACCACACAACATATATTGCTTAACATGGTGTAACACCGTGCTTAACCTGATCCAAAAATAGCTGTCAATAGCAAGAATACTTCAAACTCTATTTCGTCCCATTCACTAGTATGTGAATTCTCTCCAGTTTAGTTTAATCGGTATTTAGTTGGAATGCTTTGTTTTGGTATTTAATTCCTTTAAATTCTCTGAGTCTTTAATTCCTACTTCTATTCGTACTGCATACACAATCTTGGGGCTAATCTTAAAGGGGCATTTCACCCACAATACATTCTAACTCTGTTTTTTTGTCCCCCTTCTCCCATTTATAGAAGGCCTGGAACATCCCACAGCACAACACATTGCTTAAGATAGTATAACAACATGCTTAACCAAGTCCAAAAATAACTGTCAATAGTAAGAATACATCAAACTCTATTTTGTCCCATTCACTAGTATAATGAATTCTCCCTAGAAAGACTTTTTGTTTCAGTCTTAAGTTCAACTGACATTTAGTTGGAATGCTTTGTGGTATTTAATTCCTTTAAATTCTTTAATTCCTAAAGAGCCCTAAGCATGTGAAACAAACTGAAACTAGCTTGAACTATATTTTCCCAACAGTATCATTCAGTGAGACTTTAAGCTAAGCAATGTTTTTATTCATTTGCTGAGCTGTAGTTAACCCCAAACTGAATAACTGGTGTGTGAATCTCTCCAGTTGAAAGACAAATTCAGATTAATTAAGTCTCGAACCAAATGTAGACGATTATTTACAGTTTGGGAATATGTGTGAGGTTTGTGCATAGTAAGCAGCTTTGTTTTTGGTGAAGTGCCCCTTTAATGAAGATAGTTATGGAAAGGGAATACTAGATTACCATGAAAACTTTCACAAAGATGTCGTCATCCAGGGTGAGTGATGGCACGGTGGTCCACCTGTCCTCAAAGGCCTCATCTTTGTACAGTAACATTGACACTGAGAAGTTCCCATCCTCTGTGTTCAGAGTAATGGTTCTATAGAGAGAACATTTATAGAGCCACAAGTTAGCACCAAAGAATTTAACGAACAGATCTATTGTCCTCTAGATAAAGAAACCAATGCTTACTTGACATCCACTCTAATCATGTTTTCACCGTTGGGTTGCTGGACCATGTAGTTGATGGGGTAGCGGCATACAAACGTTATGTTAATGTAGTTTCTGGTAACAATATCTGAATCGTTATTGCGTATGGTGTTGATGAACATGATGTGTGTATCATCTGAGGCCTAAGGAGAAAACAAGACAAACATGAGGGTCAATCAGAAAAGAATTAGAATAAGAATCATTTAAATCGCTATGTACAATAAATGTCTTGAAATTTTACTTTTTTTGCAAATACACAGGATCTGATATAACTAACCCTTGTGCTGTTTTGGGTGGCATTGGGATTGAGAACCAATGCAGAAACCTAGCTTGGGTGTTAAGGGAAAGGGAAGTTGATAGTATGTGTGTCACTGAGGTTATCAAGTGGGCACCTCTTCTTACATGTTTCATTGAATTCGGCTCACGAAACCTCCAGATGCCTCAACAATTCTGCCGTCCTACTGAACTATACTAATCTACCCTTTATCTACACTTGAACACTACTTAATCTGGTTCACAACAACTTCCACCAATGTCTAACCTCACTTTCAGCCTCAACAATAGTCTAACTGGACAGCTGAGCCTGCTCAAAAGTTCAGAAGCTGAACTGCAAAAACAGTCATAGGCTGAAGTGGCCCGTTCATCAGTTGAGAAACTGAATTTTACCAACAATAATAAGCTGAGGGGATGGCTGACCCTTCTGGCTTGAAACAGCCATCAGCAAACAATTATCTGAATTCTTGGTGACACTGGTGCAGAGACTTACAGAGTTTCACAGTATTGATCCTACATGGTGCAAGGCCAGCACTACTTTGCATACAGTGCAAAGGTAAAGTGTAAGACATGATAGACAGCAGTACACTGTATATGTATCAATGTACATACTACATGTGCATTCAACATTCAATATTCAGCTACAAGCATTCGAGAAACATAGCATATAGTATCATGGCTGCAGCTGTAGTGAGGTAAGTGTAATAACAGGGCAAACGGTAAGGCAAATGTAAGATAGAGGTAGTTTTACAGCATCTTCCAGCTATAGGAATCAGATTGAAAGCTACAGGAGAAAGGTCATCACATCTCCAGGTAGCCATGAAAGAGAGTGGTGTACCCGCACCCTTTAGGCCTCACCTTGGGACACTCTTTCCCAAGCCATAACTTCAACAGTTATATTCCTTTCACACACCATAAATGTGAGTGATACAGTTCAATGCTCAGATGCTGTCTACTGACGTAGGTGAAACCATAAAAAGGAGACGGGTGTAAAGGTTGTGTCCAAGGTTTGTCTGGGCCCCCGTCGAGCGCAAATGGAGGATGGGACCTGTGGTTATTGAGCAGGATGAATTGCCCCATGCCCTAACAGTCCAGACATCTTTTACTACCTCTTGGTAAACACACAACCCCCCACTATGACTAGTTTCTACAGCGAGGGGAACAGGTCTTCATTACTGCACAAGAGAACCCCACTGACACTTGCACTTATCACAGGGAAATACGAAGCCTCCGTGTCGGTGCGAAACCATCAGAGAGACACGACCGAGGGCACCGTCATGTTTCATTGGATATGGCCGACCTCTAAACTTAACTATTCACTCATTTCTTCTCTGACAGTGGGTTTTAAAAGGTTCTAAGTTCATGGTGAAAAGAAGATTGACAGCTACGGCATTCTTCTCCTTTAGCAACAGCATGTAATCCAGAGCGGGCTTACTTCCCTCAAACTGCTATGCAAAAGCCTTGTAAAACTGCTGAGGTGGGGTAAAGGGAGATTTCCTCCCGCTTCAAAGCTGTGTTAACCTTTTACTCGCTTTACAAGAAAAGCCTCTATGCATTCCAAGCAAGCAATTCAAGGGCACTCGTGTTCTGAAGTACGGATTTATGCCTTGCCAATGTTGAAATTGTCGTCTGGGAAGCGCAGGCGCTCCATGAGAGTGGCTGGAGGAAAATAATCAGTTGGCTAATGAATTATGGCCTGCCTATTCACTGGACCTTAACACACGACCATCATTTCCATGTAAATCCTGATAATTTAGAACTACAGGGCCATTCAGGCACCCCTCGCTGCTTTGAATAATGTCCTGGGCTGTTATGGGGAAAAGGAACAACGCTACCCTTCTTCCTTGAAATACACGCCACTCCCCTTCTTTTCTCTCCGCTCCTTTCTGTCTGAGCTCAGAGTATGTGCCTTTCTCTGTCCACCTTATTGTGCTTGCTATGAGCTAATTCCATAGTGGCGATCTGAACGCAGAGGCCCACGGTCCACACTTGCGTCATACAAGGAAAAAAGTGGCTTTTCTAGTCTTAAGTTATTCAAGTTATTTTTAGTGTTATGTAAAGTGCAGTTGCCTCACCAATTTAGCTCCTCTTTTGGCACTAAAGAGATCCAGACAGGGGCCAGTTCCCACAACAACCGTGGACATCGTAAAATAGATAATTTATTATGATGGGGATTTTATGTTGCCAATAATGGAGATACCGACTGTAGTTTGTCTTAATGCTAGTGTCTTCTTCTTTTGTTAGAGTTGTTCTAAATGACTGAGTTCACGTGCACAATTTGATTAGTTAGAGTCTTAAATCCCTCGGACATGGCCTGACCCAGCAATCTGCACAGAATACATCACTTTTAAGGAAATGTTTAAGAAAAGATTGTAGGTCATACCATTATAGTTCCGCAGTCAGAGAGATTTGTCTTAATGCTGAAAACATAGTCTTCTCCAACCTCAACACCGCGGCACTCTGGATCATTTAAATGCAAATCCCAAACCTAAGTAAGCAAAGCAAGGAAAGCAAGTAAGGAAATAATTTAGGGTGTCATTACGCAAAGTGCTAGGGAAAATACTTTGAGTTTTGTTGGTGTTCACTTACATAAACTGGAGGCACTTTGTTGAGGAAAAAAGTGCTGGGAATAACAACCTCCATATGGTCGTTGGTACAAATGACAGTTTCATTGAGCTCTAAGAGAAAGGAGGAAGATAAAAACAGGTTAAACCTCACTCAGAAACAATATTCTATTCAAATTGTTAAAATTTAAAAGTAAGTAAATGACTTTAACACAGGATATGGCTGATTTTGAAAACTGTTACAGACTAACTGACCTGGGTTGGAAGCAAATAATTTAGGCAAATAATTTGTGCAGCTTGTTTTAACCAGATGGGTGTGGTGGTGTACCATATCAGAACAATTAGATACAAATATCAGGCAAGTTATCAACAATATCAACGTATACTACTGGATGGTAACCTCAATCTATCACTTAATTACGCTAAAATAAATCATATGACCAAACGGTATTTGAAAATAAATAAGGAGGATCTGCAGACTATGGTTGTTAACACAGCGATGCATTTACCAATCCACTGGACTTGTTGTAACTAACCCTTTCAGGTAATCTAATGGTATTATAAATATACATATAGCTATTTACATTGTGCATTTTCACACATTTAAGTCTCATGGACTATATCCATATATTTTCAACATATACTATGGATATCAATTACTTTTGAATGTCAAATGCAAAAACACATTGTTGCTGTTGTGGAAGAACCTATTTTGATTATATTCATGTTTCATGTTTCAAGCTTTACATGGTCCTTTATGTTTCAGCCAGGGAAACCCAGTCTAAACCTATAGTCATCAATCTGAAAAAAGTGTCTTTCTAAAGTCCTGAAGACTTTCTGAAGATTTTCCCTCCAACAGCAACATGTTCGACCCTGGACAGATCGGCCCCAGAGGCGGTTTGATCTGAGGTGTGAGCTCACCCTCCTCCTCAGGCTCCAGATAGACAGCGGAGGTGAACATCCTCATGGTGATCAGTAGCCAGGCAAACACCAAACTGGCAGGTGCCATCTTCCAAGGAGTCTCCCTCTGGTTTCTCTTCGGCGCAACACTTCAAGCACTCCGCTCCTTCTTGGCCCTTTCCCCCAAATCTGTGAATCTTCTGGGACTATTCAACGCAGCTCGCTGTCACCACAAGACGTAGTACCCCCTCTTACTCCAACCCTCGAAACACAGCTCTAATGAACTGGGAGCCTCCCTCCAGCCTTAAAACACCAGCTTGAATGATGTCCCTACCAACAATGAGATTCCGGACATGAATAGAGGGAACCGAGGGGAGTCCAAGGTAACACGCATGCAAACGCCTATTGCGGCGATGCCCTCTTAGTAAACATCTTACAACCGTTTCTTACTACAGGGAGCAACAAGAAGTCTGGTAACCATGCAAAGAGAAACAACAGTACTGGGCTGGCACTCTTTGTTGTCTACATCTTTTGTCTGCACGTTTTAAAGGGCATGGCAAAATCTTTACTGGTGCGGGAATCCCAGTCAGTCAGACGAAAAGAAACCCATTATGAGTCAAGGGCAGTTCACTGACGATGCCAAAGGCCCGCGAGTGTACGTGTGTGGTGGAACAGGCCGTAAAATACATAAGCATAAACACAAGAAAGGAAAAAATATTCTTTCCATCACATTTACAAAAGCTTTTGAAACGCAGAAAATTTTATAAACAGCCGCATATCTGTTAACCAGCAGATGCTGAATCCCAGACAATTTGTAATGCTGATATCAAAAAGGGACTTTTCAGCTTTTATGAGATTAATTTACAAGATTAGCTTCTAAGACGCTTCTTGTGCTTTTTTTGTCTTGCAAATAAGACAAGCGTAGGAGTTAGACGGGATTGTCTGGTATTGTCTCACCAGACAACTGGCTCAAAAAGGATTCTCTGGAGGAAGAGAATCCTACTAAAATCTCTCAGTTTTGCTCCTGTTGTAAAGGTCAATGGCTTCCTTCCTGCTTCCTTTTTACAACATGGAAATAAACCACAGTAAATGCTTTTGACTGAAATGTCCCAGAAAAAGAGCTGGTCATAACAGATTCATACACTGCCATAGACAGTCTTTTATTTCTTGACAGTTGTGAAAATACCTCAATCGATAATGTGATTAAAGCATTTGAAATCCTCCATTCTCCAATGTCTTTTTCTAAAATGTATGCTCACCAGACTTACAGAGAAGTAGTATATAAATGCACATAATTAACATCATATTAGATCAACACAAGCAATATTACTGTACAATCTAGTCAAATGTAATCACAAAAACATGTACTTTGACAAGTGAAGTAGTTCTTGAGCTAATGACTCACAACTTTTCAGCTAAAACCATGACAACAAGTGAGCCGAATACAGATCTACTCCAAAGAGATTTAAAATTCAAAATTAAATATTCTAAAAAAAACAATTAAGAAATATCTCATAGTAGTCTGCTGTCACTGGTTTGCTAAAATATTGTTGTTTTTTTTTAAACTTTGGAATTCATATATAAAAAGTGGAATGTGCAAAATCATATAATACTTCTGTCAGCACTGTGAGTAGAGTGAGCTCGCTCTGCCAGCTTATCTTGAGTGGGTTTCCCTGTGTGGTGCGATGGCCGGATTCACTCTAGAGGTTCGCTGTCTTCTGTAAACAGGTCAGCGAGGTCGGTCACTGTCAGCACGGCCGCCTCCGAGTGTTTCATGGCTGTGCTGCTGTGACTAGAATAAAAAAACATTTATCAGTGCTCCGACTTCACCTTCTGAAACGGTATTTACCTCTGAATTAATACATTTTAGACACAATATTGCCCAATTACTCTGTACTGTGGCACTCACCTTTTCTCTGCAGTCTTCAGCATCGTCTGCATTCTCTCTTCAATAGTGGATTTGATGAGGAATCTGTGAACAAATGTGGGCCTGGTGGACAGAGAGAAGAGAAATTACACTTAATGTTCAAAATATTAGGGACACATACCTGGTGAATCCAGGTAAAAGCCATTATCTCTCATTGATTCCCCTTATTACATCTATACTAATCACAAAGGAGAGGATGTAGATAAAGAGAAGCAGATGAGTTAGAGAGGGATTTTAAAGCTTTGAGACAACTGAGATGTAGATTGTGCAAAAGGGGCTGCAACTCAGCAGCACCTTAAAATAAGTGCTTCCCAACCAAGAACTGTATTCATATTGGTCTAAATGGAGAGATTTAGAGACACATGGCCTAATTGCTGATTGTGAAGTCCCTCTATCCCACCAGGAAAAAATGTCCGTGGGAAACACTGCTGTCCACTGACACACTCCAGTCTCTTACTTGGTCTGTCCGATGCGGTGCACCCTGCCTATGGCCTGCAGCTCGTGCGCTGGGTTGAGGATGGGCTCCACCAGCAACACGTGAGTCGCCTCAATGATGTTCAGCCCGTTGGAGCCCGTGTGGAGAGGAAGCAGCAGAATATTGATCTTCTCCTCGTATTTGAAAGAGCTCAGATTCTCCTGGAACAGCGAAGTCGATGATGCACCAGTTACGGTATGCATCAGATTTGGGTCAAGTGGTACTTACAAAAAATCTTGATCTTGATCTTGGCATTTGATTAACCTGCTTGGAGTACCAGATCCAAATCCTAAGGGTGTCTTTGCGAGTCAAGAAATCAATTTAACTTAAAATTGAAGTGATAGGAATGATGTCTTTGGGTGTAACAGCAAGTTGGAGAACTTATGCGTTGGTAAAGGTTTGCTCTTTCCAAGTAGCTAGATAGATACATATAGATATATCAGTCTAACACTACTAGAAAATATAGGCAATCAGGTACGTATTTGAAAGTCAATTTAGAGTTTTAGAGAATTAACCAGACATTATCTGGTGTGGTAGCGGTACTCCATGCAGGATAAAACAAACACTGTGCATTACATGTAAACACTATTTGACCCAGGTCTGGTTCAAACACATATACAGAGGATATAATAACACAAAGGATGAATGAAACACATGCAGCACCAGAGGCTGGGTAGTTGTATGTGCAGTATGTACTGTATATGTAAAAAATGGTAATGAAGCAAATTCAAACCTGGAATTTGTGAATCCCATTGATTTGTGAGAATTCCATGTTGTTGTCAAATAAAGCCTTAGCGATGATATCCAGGACACTCAGCCACTGAGTAAGGGGAGAGACAAGAAACAAATGAGTCGGATCCTAACCCGATATCGACAAAATCACTTATGTTACAGACGGGGGACAGTTTACAGTTACCGTGGAGAAGACGAGGCACTTGGCCCCGGGGTCAGTCACTTGAATCTTCTTCAGCGTTCTCACCACTGCCTCCACTTTGGTAGAGTGGCTTCCCTGACACACACAGGCAGGGGAAAGTTACGCAATAGCACTGATACATAATCAATGGCCTGGCATCTATAGCATCGGTATAGTAAGCTGTGTTAAATTACAATAATAGCATGGATGTAGCAACTGATAATGTAATAACTTCTTCTAATCTGAAGAGGCTGTTACCTTACCGGCCAATTTATTATATTAAACAGGTTTGTTACATTTTCAACCCATTTAGAGGGATATTTTATTACATTTTGCCCAATTATATTATCTGTCAGTTATTATATTATCAGTTGATGCTGATACTCTGCTACACGCCTTCATATGCATCTGCCTAAATTTTTGTCCTGTCACCAATGCTCTGCTTTACTATTCATCGGCTTTATGTATAATGTTATCATACTGCCGATGTTAAGCCATGTGTATGTGCATACCTGTAAAGTTCAAAGTTTTATTTGTCACATGCACAATCATACAAGTACAGCGTGCAGTGAAATGCTTGCTCTATTATTTTTTTGACTAACTCTGGCACATTTACAGAAGTATATTGTATATTAATGTGCACTGTCCCCGTCAAATAAACTAATAGAATACATCAATAAATACAACCTGTGCTGGGAATCATAATCTTTGTTAAGCCAGGTTTTGGGAAATTGAGAGATTTTACATGCCATTGAGAAAACGTAAGGTGCTTTTTTTTTTATCCAATTAACATTTTCAAAAATCTAATTTCAGCCATATTTGAAGACCTGCTGGTAGAGCTTCATCATCCGAATAACTCATTTTTGACAAAAACGGCAAATGTAACCTAACCTATTAATTCTAAGGTCAGGATGCAGCCATAACTGACATTCTCATAAAAAATTTAACTGACAACTCCGGTTCTTGTTCTTGTTCTGTGCCTCATAAAGGGGGTGGAGTCACTGTCTGACCTTGACTGGGATGTCCTGGTCCAGACTGGAGGACTGGGCGGTGAACACGTAGGAGATCTCAGTGTGTGACGTGGTTTGCCTACAGATGGCACACTTGATGGCCCGGCGGCGGGAGCCCACGCTGTACTGCTCCACGATGATGGCGATGCACTCGTTACAGAAGCAGTGGCCGCAGGTCAGCACCGCCCACTGGAGAGACGGTGGGAAATTAAATGTTGATTACAAACGGAGCCATTACAGGGGATTCATGCTTTAAAAAGTTGTTATTTTGAGGGAAAAAGGCTGTCTGCTACTTCAGTTTGGGCACTTTAATATTTCCATGGTGTGCTACGCATAAACATTTCAATAATGTCCATAGTTTTCAGTGACTTCAAACCTCCCAATTCATATCTACATGAAGCCTTTCCATTCAACTGTGTGAAAGAATATGGTCTTTCTATTACTATGCCCATCTCCCATTAATTGGATAAATATGGATATGATTGCATACACATCTTTTATATTCATAAATTCACCCTGCAATGAAAAAAGATGAAAAGTTGAATCAAGCGAATCATGTTATTTTTCCTCCAACTAATGACTTTACAGGGAATCATGAATCTTCTTTTAAACATGCAGGAAAGCGTCTCTGCATGCCCTACAGCGCACGCAAAATCAACCAAATGCCAAATGTTAAACACATAAATTCAGCTGGAGAAGGAATCAGCTTCAGACTAGATGTAATTACAATCCCTGGCCAGTCTTGATAAGACAGTTTAACAGACAGACAGGTGTTCTGTTTCCTCTTCTCCTGACTGGCAGACACATTTTGTCCAGACTGTCTGGCAGGAGCACCTTTTTTTCTTCTATATATATATATATATAAAGCTCACCCAGTGTTTCAAGGTTTCAAGATAGTCAGAGAAATCATAACCAGAGATGATGTAACAGCCACCAAACAGACATTTTATATAAATAAAATCTGTGGAATTTTCAGAATAGTATTTTATCATTTCTGTTCTCTAATAGATCATATTTTTCTGTAACTGACATGAGACTCATATTGTTATACCCTATCCAATTATGTCTGTTAGAAAGGTTTATATAAGATGAAAAAGGTGGGTAAACACCCTGCATCCCTAATCACAGATCTCATCAGTTACATGTTTATAACTGTAAATAATACCTATTTTTGCACTACTGCATACATTTTGCACTCTGTTTATATAATCACACTCAGCATCTGTATGCATATGTATGAATGTATGTATATGTTAGTGTGGTATGGAAGTGTCATGTATGTATGAATGTAAGAAACAGGAGCTGGGGCTTTTAACCAAAGTCAAATTCCTTGTATGTGTTGCATACTTGGCCAATAAAGCCTGAGTCTGATTCTGACTAATGCAGAAATCCTTTTATAAATCAACAAGCTCTTCATCGCTTTTAAACAACACCCACCTCCTGTCCCAGGGGCCGAGCACAGATGGGACACGGCTCTGGGTTCAGCCCTCCGGTAGCCTTGTCCTGGGACTGAAACAAGGGAATTCATGTTATTTGGAGTGAAGCATGCCACACAGTTCCTGAATGAGCCAGAGGAGAATGCATGTACTTTAAAATGACCGCCAACGATGCATTACCTTCTCCAGATTAGTGAGATAAAGAAACTGGCCGAGCTTCTTTTGGAGCTGAGACTTGGCCACAGCTTGGTCGTTCAAAAGCTTGACTCTGTTCTGCTCCACCTGGAAGCAGAATGGCCCCGGGAAAAAGGTTATGGGTGCAATAAAAAAATACCATTTAAGCAGTGGAAACCTCCTGCAACAAAAATGTGTCCAATGCTAGGTCAGAGTAGCATTTGAGCATGTAATTCCTCCTTGATCTTCCTGCGGTCTAGACATGTGGTTCTCAACCGGTTTGTATCAGGACCAAACTACGTCCGTACGTGTTAATTTTGGTTCCAGAATCACAGAACAAGTGAGTTCAGATGTTTCCGCCTCCTCCTATAAACTCTGCAGGATTTATTTTTAAATTGAATAGGCGGAAAATAACTTTAGAAGTGCTGAAGGGAAATGGACAAATATAACACAGTACACAGAGTGCTTATCCATTACATAAATAAAAAGACAAAACAGTCAGCCCATTCATTATATAAATTATACTGCAGTTCATTGAGAAACCACAGCTTTTAAAGATCATAATGACAATCCTAGAGAGAATTCAGTGGTTTTTATGCTAAGCAGTATGAATGAGGTGGCAAATCTTTTTGTTTCGATGATGATATACTTGTATGTGGGGTGTTTTGTTTATTCTTCCTGACCTGCGGTATTGTATTGGGCCCATTCATACATGCAGCCTACTTTGTAAGCCCTTCTGTTTTTCTTTAGACTTGAATGTGTCACCTTTTTATTTTTGTTCTCTGTCTTTTCTGATATTCTGTTGATATCTTGGTCAATTTACTGTATGTCTTATATTTTTTTCCGTCTACAAAATGGTAAATACTCAAAAAAAAATGGTATATACTCATCACAAAAAAAAAAAAGAAAGGATGGTATACTCTCAACGCACATGTCTGAGACTAGGTCAGAGCGGTCCTGTGACCCACTTTTGGTCCGCGTTCCCCTGATTGAGAAAGTTCAGTGAGTAACCCGTGTTTGCTTCACGTATGAAGCGCCATGTTGTCCGCCATGTTGAACACAGTATATAAACATGCCTGCTTTTGATGATGTTATGAGGTGAAAACCCAGTTTTCAAGGCTCGGTGTGAATAAACCTCTAACACAGGATAGAGCCTCATCAGCATGCTGTGATGTTGCCAGGTGGTTGGTGTGTGTGTGTGTGTGTGTGTGTGTGTGTGTGTGTGTGTGTGTGTGTGTGAAAGCAGCATCACTGTCTCTTGCTCACCTCATGCGGCTCTATGATGTGCAGCACTTTGGGCTTCGGCTCGTCAGGCAGACGGACACGCAGTCTCTCGGTGGCCATGCCCAGCTCGTCTATGGCCGACACGTGATTCCGCAGAACCATCCAGTACTCATGCAGCACCTGAGCAGGGACAGAGGTCCTTTCATCCCAGTCTGCTTCTTCCACTATCCATAATGTTACGAATACAGTATTTGTACTGATATTTACAGCCCCATAATACAAAATGACCATAATGGGGATTTGATAGGGTTGATGATCAATATCAAAAAGTCTCAAAAATTACTTCACCAGGCTTTCAAAACTCACTTTTCCAGCATCAACTCTAAAAACTCCCCACCCACTAGAATTTCTGACAGTCCCAATCAACCTTAAAGACACTTTAAAGCGTGTGTGTGTGTGTGTGTGTGTGTGTGTGTGTGTGTGTGTGTGTGTGTGTGAGAGAGCAAAATATTAGGTCTTTCTATGAAACAGACTCACCAGGTGAATCCAAGTGAACACTATGCTCTTTTATTGATTTTCCCTATCAAATCCACTTCAAGTCATGGATGGGAGATTAAGTGAAAGGTCAGCAGGCAGGGTAAAGAAGTTGTTGTTTTTTTAACATTTGAGACTTTTAAAATATGGATTTGGCAAAAGGGGTTACAACTTAATATTAGAAAGCTTGTCCTAATATTTTGTACATTCAGTGTGAGGACAACAACATAGCTTTGGTGTTCAGGATAGAATTCATATCAACAATTTTCTACCAGTTCTTTAAATAATTGACAGCTGATGATGTTTTCCCACATGTACAAAATGCCTCATGATCCTGAGACCAAGCCAAACGATTGATAATGCATTGTAAAATGTCAAAAATACACCAATCAGAAAATCAACTGTTTTTTCTCAATCACTCAAATTGTTTTTGAAAATAGAAAGGTTCTGGAAGATACTGATGATATATTGAACAAAGTATCCTATAATAGACTAGGGCTTTTTCCCTATGTATTAAAGGCATCACGCAGTGACATCATTACCCCATTGAACCCCATTCAATTTTCTTTACTTCTCTGAAAACATCTCAAACAATGAGGTGTGATTATCTTCACCACTTATAATAATAATCCCAGTCAAAATGTGGTTCAGGCACTAATGAACAGTAGGGAATGTACAGCTTTCTCAATCAATTGTTACTCCCACTTTGCTTTTTAAACCAATAATATCTTGCAAGGCTTGTTTGAAACTGGAGAGGGGGATTGTAAGTGTGCATACAACACCTTGTACTCCTTCTTCCAGTTCTCGAACAGCTCCATGAAAGTGTTGCCCTCCTCCACCAGCTCGGGGTCCATGCGTTTGGCCTTGGCGAACGACAGGATGGCCTTCAGAGTCCGCTCAGTCTCACTGGCTGCCCACAGGCCGCGGCTGGTGGTGGGGAGGCGGTCGTCCACCAGCCCCTCTTCATCCTCTATCATTTCCTCAAAGATGGCTGTCTGACCCTTCACCCTGTCAGGGAGGCACGAGACGACGCAAAGATAATTGATCAGCGATGTGCTTTCATGCTATTTCAACAATTGTCTGACAGATCTGAAAATATTCCTCTACTTACGTGTGAGAAAACAGCTTGGACTCATAATCTGTGAAAAGCTCATCTGCTTTGCAAAAAACACAACTAAAATGTGTAAAGAGAGAAGAATGTTAGAGTGAATCATGTTTAATAAAAAAAAATTATATAACAGGCTGAGATAAGGTACCAGATCTGACTAACAGACACTGGCAAAATTGTTAATACTTTATGTTTGATTGTGCATAATGTTGCTGTTGCAAGGGAAACCTAAAAACTCAAATTTTTCGGATTTTCATGACTTTACTTTAGCTGAAGGTTTACATGGTCATTTACAGGTAGAGCAAGTTTCATGACCCTAAGGCCTTTGAAACACATTCAAACCACATGATAAAATTTCAGAAATGCATGGTTGTTAATGTGAAAATAAGGCTGTAAATTCCTGAAATGTAAAAAGGAGGTGGAACATGCGGATGTCTTACTTGTTGAGTGGCAGGCGCACGGGCCTGAGGTGACAAATGGTCGCCTCGTCAATCACTTTTTTCGAAGCCGGGCCTTCAAGCCTCTTCACTGCGTCTTGCACAGTCTTTTGGGATTTCGTCAGATCCCCCATCTGTGTGGTGAGGAGGAACTGCAGACCGCGGCCGTCATGGAACCTACAGTACACCCATTCCTGTTTTTTAGCACACGTTTGTCTAAGGATAACCAGCAACTGTCATCTCATTTGGTAAAATAGACGTTACTTGTCAGCCATGGAGAGCTTGTTGGCTTGCTGCTTGTAGCTGGATGTCAGCTCGTTGTGGATGCGGGACACCAGGTCGTCGTCGATGGAGCACTGGATTGCCCTCTGTATAACATCCAGCCACCAGGGAGAGTTCAGGTTGACCTGGAGGAAAACAACCCACAGGGGATAATGTTAGATATATTATTACATTTATTTGACCACGTAAATTTTACCATTTACCATTTGTTCTTGCCGAGCTCTCTTAGCCATTTCTTGAAATCCATTTGACTTAACTGTGTCCAAACATTAAACCTTTATAGCCTCAAACAGCAAATAAATCTCATTTTAGGTGTCACATACTTTCTTTCCATATTTCAAACAATCAGACAATATTAGAGTAAATAAAATGTCAGTCAAATCACTGTGTAAACAAAAGCAAAGCCAACAACAGTGTTTCAAAAGGTGTGTTATACTGCAATTATTACCTGGGCCATTAAATGACTCAATAGCCAATATGTTGTGCCAATATTCAATATCTTTAAATCTGTCCATTTTCATGTCAAGTATTCAGTGTTTCCCAGCAGAATTGTATTCCTCACAGCATTTAGCCCATCATGGGACACTAAAACCCTCCATACTAATGAAATTCTTTTACAGTGGGTTGAAAGCTCCTTAATGCAAGGAGAGTCAAGATTCATTGCAGATTTTACAGACTGAAGCTGGTTGAGTAAAATACTCCCACTCCACACTGGATTGATTTTTAATATCTCTATCTTTTTAATAATATCTCTATCTCTCAATAGAACAGCCTAACCCTAATACAGACACACACATTTTACTGACTTGTCACTCCTAAACAACACAGACAACAAAAAGTAATGTCTCAGATCAGATACCATGTCATTGTACGCAACACAATCCACATTAAGTAAATGTGAAATGTAAAGGAGTTCTCACTTTGCGTTTGAGCTCTTTGATGTTCTGCAGCACAGGCTGCAGAGCCTGATGGGCATCAGACACCTCAGAGTTGTATTTGGTCATGTAGTGCTGCCGCAGCTGCTCTGCCTGCAGGACAGAGGGCAAATGCAAATAAAAGAGATAATAAAGCCACTTAGTATAATAAGGCTGATTAAAAGAATCAACATAAGGATATATGGACAGGGGAGATTTCACAGCAGTATCCACAAGGTCAATGACTGCAAGTTCCTCATTGCACAAAATGTGTTATGATTGAGTGAATAATTTATGAATTACCTCCTCACTCAGTCGATCATCTCTCAGTGTAGGAGGTATCCCAGGATGCTTTGCACTCAGCAGTTCCATCAAATTGTGGGTAGCATGTAGCCTCTGTTTTACCATGATGGTGAAAAAGACAAAAGTGATCCTGTAATGTTAGAAACTTTCCCCTGGCCTCTTTATACTGTATATTTGTAACACTTTTACTGAAAAAAATAAAGAAAATATAACTTCCATAATTCAATATCTCTACAACCAAGGACTTTAAAAACTAACAGAATTTGTTTTACTTTCGTGCCATCAGTCATTTTTCTAGACTAGATTTTATGTCAAATGGGGACTATCTAATTTTAGAATGAATCTCTTCATATGTTAATCAGAGACAAATAAGAAAGACATGAATGGGACGAGGCCAACATACCTGTAAAGAATCAGTTTTCAGTCTGCCTTTGTGCTCCTCAGACGAGCGCAGCACTTCTCTATACATCTCCACCGCCTCCGAAAACTCATCTGCAGGTGGCAAAGGCAACGGCCGTCATTAGCGACACTCAACCAACCATCCCAGCACACTCATACTCATACATATCGCTTTACTGAGACCAACTATAACAAAACGTCTCGGGCACAAAAGTGTTGGGAGACACGATGATGAGATCATGGATTGTGTTTGTTTGAACTGTTTCCCATGGGAAACTGTGAGCGGAGGCAGCACTAGTGGAGAAGTGGGGTTTTATACTTCTGATGATGTGGATTCCAGCCAGGCCGTTGAGAGCGCACACCAATTGTCTGTGAGCTTCTTCACACTCCACTCGACATTTCTTCTGCAGGGACTTCAGGAGCTCCTCCATTGTCATGGTGCTGTTGGGGGGGGAGGCACATACAAACCCACTTAACAAACCCTCCAGCACAAATTACACGGAAAGGGGTCATCTTTAAATAAACACAACTGCACACTGTGTATTTGCCAGAAGGTTATTGTGGTCTATTACCGTTACTAATCCTGTGATACTCTATTCAGATTAGTTACGATTCCTAATTAGCCAGTGCAGCTGCCGTCAGAAAAAGACCTCTCCTGTTTCCTATAAGTACCCTGACCACATAATACATAAGAGTCATCAGGCTTGTATCTACCTTTTCTGCAGAGGCAGGAACTCGCCCCTCACGGCCTGTGGATGGCAGCAGGCCTGGCGCAGCCGCAGCAGCGGGCACAGGATGGTGCTGACGGTGCGGCGGTCCAGGCTGCCCAGCTTCAGGCTCCAGTCGGAGATCTTCCTGAGTTTGACCAGGGCGTCCTGGGAGCAGACCTCGTGCTGCCGGTGGTAGAAGTGGCCCTCGACGGGGGAGAAGTGCAGCCAGTGCACCTCCTCTGTCTGAGGGGGGATCTGGATCTGGAAAATCAAAATAAGAAACAATGATGAATAACAGATGCTCCAACGCAGTCTCACAAAACTTCTGAAATGAGCACAAACTCTGGAACGCATTAACACCAACTGAACACGCCATTTTAGTTATGCAAGTAAAAAACACTTCCATTAAGGTTAGGGTTCAGTTTAGGCAACTAAAACAATTTGGTTAGGTTAAGGTTTTGGTCATAGTTAAATAAGGAAAACATTTGCTGAAAATGTATTTGTTATTTGCATTTTAAGACAGTGCTCATTTCACAAAATTCCTTGAGAGCAGCATGAATTATCTCTTTAATTATGAGGTTACTCTCTCCAGCAATTTGCAACTTTGCTTAGAAAAGTCCTACACAAATATAGATATTATTATTTATTACTATTAAATATTAATCATGCAGACCCCAGGAAGATTTCAGTGGACCTCAGGAGTATTACTGATTGTTTCTGTCTTTAGCTATTGGAGATTCTTAATTCTTCTTAATTCTTAATTATTACTAATGAATTAATAATAATAATGTTACAGGTTGGAAACAGAGAATCAAGCATAGTATAACATGGTCATATAGAACTGTAAAACCGTTATAATCCCACCTGATCAATGACATCTTTTTTAGCTGATCTCCACAGTAATTGACCAATTAGGTTGTATAGCGGCTCGGTGTTTCCACGTCGATAAGGCCGATAAAGCAGCTGGTCCCACCAGTGCTTGACCCAGTATGGGTCGACTCCCAGGAAGAGAACGAGGCCATACAGATCTGAGCAGAGCACAAAATCATTTGAGGCAGGAACATTTTGTCCCTTTTAATGATAATTTCATCGACTTAACAAGCAGGCTTTGATGATTTTTCAAAGTTGTAGAGAGGCTAATGAGTCCGACCGCAGAAGCCATTACTGCAACATTATTCTTGCTTTCATGCTTAGGGGTAATTTTCATATAATGGATTTCTAGGTATTACTCACCCTCTAAGCCTCTCTGGACAGGAGTGCCGCTGACGCACCAGCGGTTGACAGACGCAAGACGCAGAGCCATTTCTGCAGCCTGGGGGGGAAAGAAGAGGGAGCATAAACAAACAAACAAACAAACAACACGGCAGACAAAACACAGGTTTGTTGTCACAGATACAACATATGGATAAACAAGAATTTCCCAGCTCTGGGGTCGGCTGGCTATATATATGGATAAGGGGTTCCTAGAAAAATGCCCAAACTAAAATGACTGTAATAATCTCTAATTGTCATTTAATTGACATTTTCAAATAAGAAAACTACTTCCAACAACTTTTGGACTGTACAAAAGCCTCCCTGAAAGCCAAAAAGCCTTACTTGCCGATAGTGTAACTAACCAGTTCACAAGTAGTGATTTCTATCCCCATGAGGAAATAAGCATTGTTTATGTACTTGGTATGACGTGAGCACATACTGTACATACACAGTTTCATGTGCTATAAATGCTGGATTCAATGGAGCTTCCTGAATTCAGTTTTGAGGGAGTAGCGGCCCTCCAACTGACCTTCGCAGTGGTGCATTCAACCATCTGCGCCTCGTCCAGACAGATGCGCCACCACTCCACGGCCACCAGGGGGCTGGGCACCGCCATGTAGCGCTTCTGGTTGCGGAAGCGGCGCCCGTCCTTGCTGTTGCTGTGGGGAATGTCGACGTAGTTGAGCTCCGACCGCAGCACGTCGTAGGTGGTGATGACCACATCCTGCTCAGCCAGCATGTGCGGCTGGATGAATCCATGCTTCTTCACACCGTGGTAAACCTGAGATGAAACAATGTATTAGCAAAGCACTTTTAGCAAAATAGCTTTGTCAGTAGGTGCTTTATCAACAGAGTGCACAAACAAATCTGAGTTAAAATGAGAGAGAACAAATATATCACAATTTTAAGATAGGAGGCCAGAGCAAATATGTGTGTACATGCAAGAAGGAAGAATAAATGCCAATCAAGAGACACTTGGAAACCTCTTAGGCAGAGGAGGGAAGGGCACAAGAGTTAAAGTTGATGGTAAATAAATGGGCCCTTAGTCTAGACTTGAGGCAAAGTGAACTGCAGGTAAACACAGCTCAACATGCAAAGAGTGAGACTGACAGCTCATAATTAACCAGCTAAAGTATAACCATCTATGTTAATGTGAAAAATTTGAATATTTTCGATTACTGTATCTGTGAGAAACCACTGAAAATCTTGAATCTTGTAGCTGACAGAATCTCATATTAGGCCCCTAAGGCCCTGAACTAGACTGACTGTAAAGATTATCTAGCGTGTATGTTTTTAATGTTTTTATGTCTGTTTTTGTATTCCTGATACACTAACTAAACAAAAATTTGCCACTTTGGTAAAATTAGGTTTGCGGAATCTGAATCATGTGTATAGGTCAGAAAAAAATAAACATTTAAAAACAGCTGCAACAAATGGAGCGTAAAAGAGCAGCTGCTGCAGAGAATACATCGCACCACTCCTCCTAATCAGGTACTTAAGATAAAGAGCTGCTTGTGAGTAATGTTATCTTGTGGTGCAACATGACTTCTCAACTCTTATCAGGCCTGCACAACACACAATTTGCAAATGATTAGCAGCAATTATGGCTGTAACATATTTAATTATAAATCAAAATAATTACATTAAATATGTTCTTTATATACACCAATTAAATGTCTACCTGCCTAACTACCAGATTAAATAGTGTCACCTCCCATGCTGGTCTTCTATAGCTCAATGGGTAGAGAATGGCACCAATTCTTAGGGATCTGATTCCCTTTGGGTCCACCCATGATAAAAATGCACTTGTGGTACTTTAAGGCAGTGGTTCTCAAAGTGAGGTCGGGGACACCCAGTGGTCCTTGAGGAGCTTCTAAGGGATCCCCAGCAAATTGTGGAATAGTTTAGTTTCATTGTAAATTTTTCAACATACATAGAACACAGATTCAATACTAAATCAGCAACAGCAAACATCTTCCCATATGGGGTTCCTGGGACAAAATCTGATCAAATGGGGGTCTGTGGGATTAATTTGTGTTTACTTAGGGTCCGTGACATGAAAACATGTGAGAACCCCTGCTTTAAGGCACACAAAAAACGCTACCAAATGACACGTCACACATCCATCTAGCTTCTCACCAGCACTCGGAGTGAGGAGGAGCTGATGTGCCGGTTGATCTCCTCCACCCACTGGTGGCAGATGGAGCTCGGGGAGATGATGAGCGTGGCACCGGTGGACACAGGCTTCATGGCGACCAGGCAGTGCGGACAGTAGAAAGGCGTAGTTTCAAGGCTTTCCTCTTTGTAGTTAACGCACTCCGCATGCTGCCACAGCTGGCAGTTCATACACTGGACGCGGGCCTTGTAGTCGACGATGCCCAGTTCACCGCAGATGCACTCGAAGCGGTAGTCCGGGGTGTTGAAGGGGACCACAGACGCCCTGGTGGGGGGCGACGGCTCCTCTGGCGAACCGAGCCGCGGAGCCTCTCCCCTTTCTTCGGGTAGACCATCCATCCTCTCCGACCCCAGCGTATCTGACTCACTTTTATCCCGGGACGACACCTTTAATGTCTCTTCGCCTCCAACCGGGGGGTCCGTCGCAGAAACCGGGGGTCGGTTCTGCGGAGTATCCAGCATGTCATCCGACTGATCCGCTTTCTCGTTGAGACTTTCATCCCATTCCGTCTTTGTTTCTTTTTCGTCTGCTACAGGACAGTCAGATGTAGGGGAGTTCAGATCCCTTAGATCTTCTGTAGGAGAGCTTTGTGAGGCCGTTTCCACCTTCTCCTTGCCTCGTCTCTGGGACATTCTCCTGGGTGTGCTCTCTTTGTTTTTGGAATTCTAACAAAGAAGAAAACAGACAATAGTAGACAATGCAACAAAGTAATATTTGTAGCAAAACGCACACATACTCAAAGCCTTTCATTCTTACAGACTTGACTGCCCCCGCCGTTGTCTTCTTCGATTCTTTGTAGTTCTTTCCCAGCTTGAAGGAACCCGCCAAACCGCGACCTTTGACCCGGTCGACCAGGCCCTCATCTATCAGCTTTGCCAGCATCTTCCTGATGTGGTTGCGGTTCTTTAAGAGGTCGTAGTGGTAAGTAGTGCGGATGTAGGTGAAGATGGCATTGACAGAGGCTCCTTTGCCAGATCTCATCTCCTTTATTGCAGTGAGCAGCATGACGCGCACAGCTGCATGAAGGTGAACAAAATCTTAGCTTAAGTCACAATGCCATTAAACCAAATGATGAACAGCAAATCTCTAATAAAAGGAAAATCTGTAATATCTGAGAAAATTATGAGTGACTTACTTGGGTAGGATATTTTCATTTTCGGTTGAGCTTCTAACTTGCAGTGGATAATTTCCTCTCTTTCTAGTGGTGGAGGAGGTACGAAATAATTCACAGATTTTCCCTACAAAACAAGAGCCAATAAATCCGATAAGTTCATCACATTTTACGTTTTCACCATTTAGCTCATGCCTTTTATCCAGAGCAACTTACAATGAGTGGAACGGTAGACTAAGCTTAAAATCCTACATCAGTGATTCTCAACGTTTTTCATATCAAGGACCCCTAATTTAGTCCACATTAGGGCTACGGACCCCCATTTGATGAGATTTTGTCTCTTGAACACAAATCTGCAAATATTTATATTGTTAGATATGATTTTGCCCAGAATTCCATGACTATCAGCATTGTAGGAAGAGAGATAACAGTGAAACTATGATCAAAATAGTCTTTCTTCTACATTCTCTAATTGTATTAACTTCTTAAAAATTAAAAAATGGTGAAGTTTAACACTTCATCAATTTAATGGGGACCCCCTGGAACCCCCTCAAGGACCCCTGGTGGTCCCCGGACCCCACGTTGAGAACCGCTGTCCTACATCACCAGTATTACAAGCAACCAATAGTAAGGTAAGCAAACTTCACAGACATAGCACCCAGACAACAGATATAAATAATGTTCCTGTTACCATTAAAGAATCATCTACAACAGACATGTGCTGAAGGTGAAGAAATAAAACCCTGGAGGAAAAGTTAAAATGCATTTATGTGATGAATGAATTTGCTATGTAAGCCTCACTAGAAAGACATCAGTCAGTGTTTTAATTGAAGCCGCCTCCTGCTGCTCACCACAGGCAGGGTGAGGGCCTCCTGCTCCACGTCCTGCCGGGTGTGAAACAGGATGAGCGCCAGGACTTCCACCGTCTTCCCGAGCCCCATCTCGTCAGCCAGGATCCCACCAGGCCAGTCCACGCCGGCGAGGGGGAACTCCTGGATCAGACTGGACAAAAAAAAAATATCATGCAATCGGTGAACGTTCTTTAGGGATGTGATACAAAAAAACTGAAAAAACAAGAGAAAAAGGACTCATGAAAAAACTAAAATCCTGAAAAACCTTTAAGTATCAGTTGAAATATCTCATCGCTGATACTTGTAACAAGCAAGATAACTGTGCAGACACAAAAGGACGTGTTTAATATAAGGGGATTCATAACTAAGGTCTTACCAGCCAGTAAAAGGGTTGTAAAACAACTTCTTTCCACACAAAGTGACTAACTCCCGCCAGAGGAAATGTAGCGATTGTTCTGTGAGGAAAAGGGGAAATAATAAAATCACTATCACAATCTCAATCATGCAGCATATAACACTAATACGATCTTGTGAGAGTTTTGCTGCTATGCAAAAATCTCTCAATCTCAATGAACAAGTTTAATGCCTTTGTGAGAGATATTATTGTCTTTATAATGTATTTAACTGTTTTGTTTTGTTGTATTTTATAATGTTTAATTGCTCTGTTACTACCTCTTATTTGCTGATATCTTGGCCACAGGTCTCCCTAGCAAAAGAGATTCTGAATCTCTGAAGTAGACTTCTTGGTTGAATAAAGGTTAAATAAAAAAATGTATATGTTAGGGCTGGGCAATATATCGATATTATATCGATATCGTGATATGAGACTAGATATCGTCTTAGATTTTGTCATATGGCATAAGTGTTGTCTTTTCCTGGTTTTAAAGGCTGCATTACAGTAAAGTGATGTCATTTTCTGAACTTACCAGACTGTTCTAGCTGTTCTATTGTTTGCCTTTACCCACTTAGTCATTATATCCGCATTATTGATGATTATTTATCAAAAATGTCATTGTGTAAATATTTTGTGAAAGCACCAATAGTCATCCCTACAATATTGTCGCAATATCGATATCGAGGTATTTGGTTAAAAAATATTGTGATACTTGATTTTGTCCATATCGCCCAGCCCTACTTACAACTGAACATTTAGCCCACTTTGGAGAAAATACAGAGAAATATATTGTGTATCGCCATTCAGCCTAAAATACAGAGATACGATTTTTGGTCCATATCGCCCAGCCCTAACCCTAACCCTAACCCTAACCCTCAATGAGTCATTCTTGAAACTATCTGCAGTAAACTACATAAGATTTCAACCTCAGTAACTACAGGTTTCAACCCTCCCTGACCTTAAATCCCTCCTCCAGGAAACTCTCCATCTTAAAAAGTGATGTATTCTTATATGACGAGCCAAACGCCTACCTTTAGGAGAACTGTTCCTGCATTTCTCCCTCCTCAGCATCCAGTTGACAGCCTGGCTCTGGTAGGGCCGGAGCACTGGGATCAGAGCCTTGTGCTGGACGTCATAGGTCACCTCCTGGCTGTCTCTCTGGTGCAGGTGCCTGACGTAATCGTACAGCTCCTCCACGTTCTGCCTCTCCAGGTCGGTGTCACACTCCTCCTCCTCGTTCTCTACCACCTCTACAGGGAAACCACAAGAAGAAAGAAAGCGGATAATACTAAGTTTGACCAGGCAGGAAGTTGGTGTATTGTTATTATTTCGTTATCCATGTTTCAAGAGGTTCAAGCATTAGACAGTTACTACGTTTTATGCAGAGGTTATGAGAGAACATGGATCACAGCATGAATCAGATATACACTTACCAGGGATAATGAAATCATAGAAATACTCCATTAACTTCTGCATTAGTTGATTTGCTTTCTTCAGCCGAGCGTTTCCCTCGCTGAGGAACTCCGGCTTCCCCAGCCCGGTTTCCAGCAGGTATATCCCCACCTGGCAGAAGCAGATAAACAATGGGAACGAATTGGAACATAAACATATACATATTGGAACCGTTTGAGCCACTGATCTTCAACCATGTGCCATTGTAACCTAAGAGTCTGCAGGTTTTCACTCCAACTACTGATTTCACTGATGAGCACACAGAGAGGAGAAACTAATCTGTAAAATCAGCAGCTGTAGTGTTTGGTTGGAATGAAAACATGCAGACTCTTAGGTTACGATGGCATATGAATGAGGATCACTAGATGTGGGTTGAATAGTTACTGAACAAGCTACTTCATTAATGCGACATGGCTGATACTGTAGGCTATATCATACATTCAACAAAATACAGCCTGTCTTAAAAGTAGGTGTAAATTTTCATATACACTATTAATACGGATGGTATTATTAAATACTTTACTTGTTTCCAGGCACAATTTGACAACTGAGCAGAGGAAAATTACTAAAATGACTAAAAATACACAGCCTTGTTATTCATTACTATTATTAAGAGCTGTATACCTTTGAAACACCCGGTATACACATATCCTCATAAACACATTTGAACAAACAGGATAAAATGATGTATTTCATGCATTGTTTACAATGCTCCCATCATTTACTAAAACATAGACTGAGAGTCTAGATCCTCATCAGGTGTCAATTTCTCATGGCTACTTGATGAAGACCTAGAATCTAAACACTGTACATAGTGGAATAAATAATAAGAGTGTCTTCTTGATTCTATCATACACACCTTGATTGACTGTTCTTTGGCCTGGTGGCAGAGCTGCACCACCCTCCTCTTCTGCAGCCAGTCCAGCTCCTCCAGTGGGATCCTACTGAGGCTGCACTCCGCTGTGCAAGTGTCACCAAGAGGCTTCGACTGCAGTCCTGCGCTCTCATCACAGCTGGTGTAGCTGAGGCAGAGCTGGTCGCCCATCCTGAGGAGGGTGAAATCTCTCTGCTCACAGTCGGAGGGGAGCCAAGCCGGACGGAGGCTGAACTCCCCGATGAGGGACTTCCAGATGTGGCCCAACTTCGGAGCCGGCACCACCGTGAGCGCCAGGGACACAGAGGCAGAGGTGGAGTCCGATGACGTGCCTGGAAGTTCCTCTCCTCCATCTGCAAACGGGACGGAGCCGGTGCAGCTGGCCTCCATGTCGTCCTCACAGCTGGGAAGGAGGGAGCGGACCGGAGCCGGGGCATCAGGAAGGAGGGAGCAGGTCGGTGTCTGGTCGTCTTCCTGGATCTCCTCGTTCCTCCGGTCCTCCAGCATGTTCCAGTTCAGCCTCTTCTTGGCCTCGTCGTCCACCCGCACCGGGGGAGCCCTCTTTCTCCTGTTGCTCATTTTGAAATTCTACGAGGAAAGCAACGGAAGTGTTTAATTCCAAAAATAATTAATCTATTGAAAAATAATACTACCTGAAATTGATTACTCAATATTTCATAAACAAAGCTCTTAGGTGGGTTTATAGCTTCAATGGTATTCCATAGTGAGTTGTGCTTTTAAGCCAGCAATCTTTTTTTTTTTAACACTAGAAAGGCCAAAGAAAACAGTTTTGAATTTCAGAATTGAAATATCTCAGGTTTCAAAATGTCCCTCCTATGCCTGGGTGATATGGACAAAATGAATATGATAATCAGTAGAAATATGCTAATGTGTGCATGTGCAACATCACATGTTAAATAATCAAACTGATGTTCATGACATTGAACTGCATGGGAATATAAAGTATGATCAAACTCAAACTGCAATTTTCAAATTATATTCCCTAATTTGTTTTAAATCTCATTTTGTGAGAGATTTTAATTAGTATTTGCTTTTTATTATTTATGTAGATAACAGAATTGTGTGTCATGACACTCTTAAAATCATTATTCCATCTGGATATGATTCTAGTGAAATACTATAAACAAATATATTAAACTGTTGCCCAGCATTAGTCCCTGCATTACCTTTCCTAGACCCACTTTCTGTACAAACCAGTGTTGATACATTTTCTAAATCATATATGGAAATAGTAGTTACAACTGGAAGTAACCCCTTCAATTCATGGCTTGTTGGCCTTCTCTTAGACCCCCAATACCAACTGCCATTTCTAGTGTTAAGAGAAGGTATCAGGCGGATGGACGATATCCGATGCTGGAATGAAACTCTTCATTTCTAAATAGCTAAATAGCTTCTACTGCTTATGCTTCAGATATCAGCAGTAAACCAGATATGTAACACTGGACTTCCGCACCATGGTAACATCACCGTTTTATGTAAGCAGAAATCTAACAATAACTTCTATCATTACACATTTCCCATGCAGTGTATCCACAATCGCAGTCATCACAGCATACACTCATTCAATAACTCTGGCAAATTGCATGTTCCCCCTGCAGGAAGTTTGACATGGGAGCCAAACAGCAAAATGCAACACTTTCACACTGTGTGGCTTTGCAATTTATTGTCCACCCGGTTCGGTTTCCCACTGTAAAGAAGCAAATAAAATAAACACCTTTACTTTTTGTGCCTCGCGCAAAGACGCTCCGGCTTCTAGCGCCGCATCAGATGATATTCCGACTCAGCAAATCCAGATAATCATGCTGAAATGCAGCAAAACACACTTTCATTTTTCGATTCCAGTGTTGCTGTACGCCATTTTTAAATACAGGAAGTGAGGTAAGAGCAGCAGGGGGAGAATGTTTTGGACAATAAGGGCGCAGTACCGGGTCTGAACCACCAGGTGGCAGCAGAGGCGGCGCTTTCTGGTGACGCTGCAGCGGTGAATTGCAGGTGCATCACATCTGGGAGCCACGCAGCGGGACTAATGTATGTGAGCTTAGAAGTTTTTACAGCGCCCTTATAGTTTTAATTAGGAGTGTAGACACACCCATCTTCCATAGATGTTGTCATAATGTTTTGGCTTTTCAGCTACCGCCCCTCCCTATTGACCTACATGTCTTGGTCTCTTAAGTATTTTGCCAAAAAAAAAAAAAAAAAAAAAACTGGCATTAACTGCTGCATTTTCTGAAACATCCACTGACGTGTAAGAGTTGTGGCTTCAAAAATCAGGGGCACTGCAGTCAGGGTGACCCGCTTTCAAGATGCAGTGATGAAGAGGAGAAGAAGGGGGCACCTTATGATCAGCATAGGATGAGAGAGAGAGAGAGAGAGAGAGAGAGAGAGAGAGAGAGAGAGAGAGAGAGAGAGAGAGAGAGAGAGAGAGAGGAAAACACATACACACACACACACACACACACACACACACACAAGCCCACAGTGTTTTCTCGGCAGAAGCTGGAGTCCAGTCTGTCTGGTTCAGAAGAGAGAGAGAGAGACGCTATGTCCCGAATTGCCTGGTGCAGGTAGGTAAAGAATGTCAATTAGATTTTGGTGCTTTGCAGATACTTGAATGGGAACATTTTCCATAAACCTGATCGAATATTCAGTCAGCATGATCAATTAAGCTTCACCCTTTAATTGGAATGTACGTGTCGGCTGACGATCTTATAACAAATACAGTATGTCCCAAATGATCCCAGCCGCACAGTTGTGGCTGGGATTGAGGCGCTGGAGTCAAGCTGTCAAACGGCAATAAGAGGATTCAAATATAATAAGACAGCGGTATGTGATTTATTGTTGTCGTTGGGGGGTAAAGTTTACATAGTGAGAGGCTGAAATTGATCAGCTTGAGGAAACGCAATGAGCTGAGAGAGGATCAACTACAGCAGAGGCAGACTGAGCGCTGTCCGTGGTGCTGAAACTAATAACATTACAGAAATAACTTTTAATCCCGCACACCCAGCATTTAGTGTCTTTAAAGATGATCAGATTTGATCACTGCTGACATGTATTGTTAGAGCTCTTTTTGCTGTATACTGTATAGAAAATAATTTTGTTTTCTAATTTTGCCTTTTTTTTTTTTTTGCATGTTTTTGATATATTTTTGTATCTATGTCAGCCTGTTTTCACACTCCTTTGCATGATTTGTGATAAAATGAGGATATTCCTGCTTTCAAAAATTCTTCAGAGGACTATGATGTGACTGAAAACAACAGTTGGGTGAATTAAATGCATGGTGCAAGTGTAAAGAACATGAATTAATGCAGCATGTCTGTTATATGCAGGACGCTGAAGGAGAAGTGAGCTGAGTTAACTGCTGTGTTACAGACAAGAGGATAAATGGACGTCCATTATGGCCAAGTGGACATGATTCTACCACCAACAGCCGTGACACAGTGTCGAATATGATTTACCTGACTGCACTAAGCATTTTGTACTTCCCCATTTTACTGTTTGAGGCGTTTGTTTGGTCCAGTGGCAAGCATGAGAGGTCGTTGGTGCCGCGGGCCGCCTCGCGCCTGGTGGCCAGGATGGATGGGGATATTATAATCGGCGCCCTCTTCTCTGTTCACCACCAACCCTCTGCGGAGAAGGTGGCAGAGAGGAAATGCGGCGAGGTCCGGGAGCAGTACGGCATCCAGAGGGTGGAGGCCATGTTCCACACCTTGGATCGGATTAACTCGGACCCGAACCTGTTGCCCAACATCACCCTGGGCTGTGAGATCAGGGACTCCTGCTGGCACTCTTCGGTGGCTCTGGAGCAGAGCATCGAGTTCATCAGAGACTCCCTCATCTCCATCCGGGACGACAAGGACGGCTCCAGGTGGTGCATCGAGGGAGTCCCGTCCAGTCAGCCGCCGTCGACCAAGAAGCCCATCGCGGGGGTCATCGGGCCCGGCTCCAGTTCGGTTGCAATTCAAGTCCAAAACCTTCTGCAGCTGTTCAACATCCCGCAGATTGCCTATTCTGCAACCAGTATTGACCTCAGCGACAAAACCTTATTCAAGTACTTCCTCAGGGTCGTGCCCTCTGACACTCTCCAAGCCCGGGCCCTCCTGGACATCGTCAAACGGTACAACTGGACATATGTGTCAGCAGTGCACACAGAGGGTAAGACTCATTTTTCTTATAGGAGAATGGGCCTTGGTGTTTTTTCTTCTTGTTGAGGCAGTAGGAAGGCGAACAGGGAATCAGAGCAAGGGAGACTCAGGAGAGAAGGTTCTGGAGGCATTCAGTTTTAGTCCATCTTAATCCATCTTAGTCCATCATTGGGGCATTTGCTTATCACCGTTTTTAGCAGTATTGTTGTGTTCTGCAGCAATATTGTCTGCATAGTCTTATCGCCCAGCTTGGTTGGATTTAAAGCAAAGGTCTGATTTAAATCAGGACCCATGGCAAGAACTATACCCATGGGGAAAGACTGTTTTTCTAACAACAGGTGGCTGCAGACAGTTGTGGTCTGACTTCTGAGGCAAATCCACATGATCTTACCACAGGCAATTTGAGGGGGTAAAAGAGAGAATGGTGTCCTCCATGTTAGAACAAACTGAGAAACACACCCATGTTGTAAGCTGCAGTTTTGTGGAGAATTTAGAGACTGCTTTAACTTGACAGCAACCCATTTGTTAAATGTGAGAATATAGGGTTACATTTCAGTAAAACCAATCATGGGACACTGATTGCAAAATGACCAATACACAAAATTGCCATTGCTTCTCCATAGTCCATGATTATTTTATTTTATTTTATTTTCCTCACTAATGCTATGTTTTTGCATTGTTTCTTTTATGTTTGTTAAGCACTTTGAAAAGTGCTATATAAATAAAGCTTATGAAGTTTATTATATGAGATTCCTGTCTGGAACAATGTGGTCAGTAGTTCATATTGCCAGTTAAAAAAAACTTTGTTCCAGCAGTTCCAGACCTAAATTAAATACTATGAAAGAAGCATTTGCATGATGACCTCTGTGGGAATTATTTGCCTTTCCATAGACATACTGTAATCTTAATTAGTTGATCCTGCAGATAGTATCAGCTGCTGCTGCAACCTGCAGTTGACCTCTATAAAAAGATGCTGCCCTGTTTTGTGTTAAATGTTTATTTTCAGTCTAGGTTGATGCTCTGCAGCTACACCATGAAATTATGTGATGTGATTTTTCTACGCATTCTTGTGTCTACTTTGGAACATCACACTTTTGCATTACTTTTCACCGTATATTAATAACATCAAATATTAACAGAGGATTTGTTGAAAATGAGCATATCAGAGCCTCATTTGTGACATAGATTATAATAATTAAGATACCTCTTCTTGGCATTGAGCCAGAGTGGCAGCATAACCCCTTAATATGCATATCCAAATTACCCATAAAGCAGCAGTTGCAAATCTCTGATCTGTTTTTGCTGAGGGAGTCTGAGACGAGTTTGTGATGAGCTGATAAAAATCCAATCAAAACACGTGGCAGGCCCTCTTTGTTTACTGTGATGAGGATCTGCATATCATTTTAGCAATAAAGTAAGTAAGTAAATATATCAGAAGCAGACTGATTACAGCCTGAACACTAAAGCTTTCTGAATAATTTGCAAAGTTTCCCAGTGACCCTGTAGCATGAAACTTCTTCCCAACACGAACACTGTTACATAGCGTTAGCCTAACGGTTGGAAAAGTGGGCTGGTGACCCGGACCGGCTGGGGAAGTTTGGACAGGGAAAGTGAAAGTGAAAATGAAAGTGAATAATGTTCCCCCGCACTCAGGTGGCCTTAATGAAGGCGCTTAACCCCAGTTGCTGCAGTGGAGCAGCTCAGTAGCCAAAAAAAGAACACTGGGGATGTATTGGGCCGCTCGAAGGTTTGAATGTATGAATGTAAAACAGGGAATTGCTGAGGGAAGGAGCATGTGAGTTCAGCAAACCTTCCCTGGATAAATAAAGGTTAATAAATAATAACAACCAAGGCCATGTTAGACAATCACATAAATGTGAATATTCAAAACAGATATGTAAACTTATGAATCAAAGCCCATTCACGCTTTTCTTTCTCCTGTGAATGAAACTCTCGATTCCTCCCATTTCTCTCAGGTAACTATGGGGAGAGTGGGATGGAAGCCTTCAAGGAGCTCGCCTCTCAAGAAGGCCTGTGCATCGCCCATTCTGACAAGATCTACAGCAACGCCGGGGAGAAGCACTTCGACAGGCTGCTGAGGAAGCTGCGGGAGCGTCTGCCCAAAGCCCGAGTTGTTGTCTGCTTCTGTGAAGGCATGACAGTCCGAGGGCTGCTCATGGCCATGAGGCGGCTCGGCGTGGCCGGGGAGTTCCTCCTAATTGGCAGGTTTGTTACAGAATGTTCTCCCTCCAGATTATTAGCTTTGTCAGCAATGTTGTTGGATGAAAAGCACAAAAGTTTTTAAGGGCCAACACATAAATGACCAAGCAAACCAGGCAGTAAGAAATCAATATTGTAGTCATAGTTTTCTCATAACAGCAACAATTTGTTCCATGGAGTGATGCCATCTGTAGGAATAAGGGAGATTATTGTACATTATATCCATCATATATCCAGGAATACTGATGTTACTGATACACTGAAATACTGATGTTACATTTTCTGTTATAATATTCAACAAGACTCACCATGGTATACACAGAGTTCATATGGAACTGAAATAATTTTTTCCTACCGGGAGTAGAGTTCCTCTGAAAGCAGAAGATGCTTTGAGTCAGGCTCAGTCATGAATAATGCATTCACACCGTGAGCTCTCCCTCTCCCTGTCAGATCACAGGCAGGATGGGCTAATATGGGACAGCACCTCCAGCATAAGCTGGGGAATGAGGAGTAGTGAGCATCAAAGCTCATATCAGCACTTATACCAGACATTCCCTCTTTGTGGTGTCTCAGCTCACCTCAAGTCCTGTCAGGAGGAGTTGCTGCACCTGAAATGGGCATGCGATATAATCTTGTTATGGTTAATTTACTGAGAGCAGCCCATTTTAATGAATGATGATTTTATTCACAAAGGCTGACGAGAACTGGGGCTAAGCTCTACTGGTCAGAATCCACTCCTGAAGCCCACATGATGAAATGCATGTGTAAAAATGCAGAGCATTTTAAAAGCCTCCAGTCCCTCTGACTCCTTCCAGTTGAATTGCACTGCCAGTAAAGTCTCCATGGAAGATAAGGAGGACGTGAGTTTGGTGCGGCTGTGTGTTTTTTCTGGGTCAAGGAGACTACTGAAAAAGGAAAATGTTTTTTAGAGCAATGCAGTAACTGAACACATGCAGGCCTGTGCAACGGGCCAATCAAAATGCCTGAGGTGCTGGTCATCAGCCATCCATCTTCTGCTGTGTGGAGGATGAAGGAAATGGCTGTTCTCGCACCACGGATCCCACTCATCTCTAACAACGGGGAACTTGTTTGCTCAACTGTCAAGCAAAGTAGTCATTGTTTTGGATGTGATGAAACAATGTATTTGAAGAATCCAAAGCATTTATTGTTGTATTCCTGACAGATTTCTCTCAAACATTTCAATTAATCTGTTCTGCTCTGTGTATGTCTTCCCACAAAATTAATTAATGAATTCATTTCATAAGAAGATGATATCATTCACAGATTTACATAAAACAAAGCACTGCTACTTGCGTGTGCCAACATCAGAAATGTAGATTCAAGTCTTTTGATTATACTTCCACTCCTCCCACAATTAAATGATTTCATAAATATATGATAATCAGAGTTTCCTTCAGACTTATGTCAATGCAGCTTTACATAGAGAGTGGTTTGCACTACTACTTGCGTGTGTTTACGTCAGAGCTGTAGGTTCTTGGCACACAGTGTGTTGGAATAGAGGGAGTGTGATGCTGGGAAGCAGATGGCCAGGTACCGTTGATGCTGTCATACTGGACAGTCATTGTCAGTTCATTCTTGAAGTGCCAGCTCAACCAAACATGCACTGTTGGCTAGCTGATAGCTTCAATACAATTAATTTTCAGTATCTTTACGTTTTTCCATTTTCATGACAAAAAATTACACGTATTCAGGTTTTTCCCCCCAGAATTTTGCTCTTGGCAGGGAGGAAAAGCCTCTGAAACAGCGTTTAGAGCATCATGTGACACTAGAAGTCTGAACATAACTGAACAATTAAATGAATACTGTTTTTATGCAGCTGTGGTCAGGGAGGAACCTCCATCACATTGACAGTGAATGACATTGACTGCCTGATATCCGATATTTAATAAAAACGGCCAATATCAAGACGACATATCAGCAATATGATATATTGGTTCTAACCCCACTGTTGGCATGGGATACCTTAGGTATTACAGTTTTTATATTGATCAATCATTGCATGTTTTCAGCTGTACACTAATGTATTGTGAGATTATTACAGTTGTGCACCTGAAGTTCCTCTCACAAAACCTATTTGTAATCTTTTTATTTTGTGCAGTGCCTCATGATTTTTAGGCAGTAGATTCTGTTTTGAAGGCCCAGTGTTCCTTGAATTATTCTATCTAAGCCTTCTTCATATGCATTGTTTTCCTCCTTCATGTCTGACTCATGCAACCAAAGTGACACAACAATGCCTAATGCAAAATGCTCGAGCACTGAAAATGCTCGAGCAGCATTTGAAAATCACAAATAAAGGGAGAGGTTTTACTGGGTGTGATTCAAACCTCAAGCATCATACAAAAGCTTTTTGTCTCATCTCTCTTGTGAGAAGATTTATGGTATAATTGGATCCCATCTAAGCCCTTTACAAAATAAATTACCTTACAGTATATATCAAATCAGTCTGTTGTTGAACTATGACCAACACTGTCACAAATTCACACTGAAGAATCCCTGTCTGTGTGGAGGGGGGGGGGGGAGCATGTTCCTCTCCAGGCCAGACTGTGCTGCTACAGTCCTGATCTGTGAATTCTCACTGGACTTGTGATTGTATCTGTGGACTTGGAGAATATTTTTCTCTCTCTACAAGTACAGTGAGCTACTCTACAGCGTTTAGCAAGAAGGCTGAAAGGGAGACAAAGTAAGGGAAACACAGCAGAGGAGGTTAAACACAGCACCATCTTTATAACATTATTATAATGGCATTGTGTCACGCTCACTAATGCAGATCCCAACAACCCATTTTGAGCCACTTATGTAGTTAAATAATGTTGACCACATTATTTAACTACATAAGTCAATGCTGTTGGCGGGTGAAAACCTCATATCGCCAAAATGTCAACTTTTTAGGGGAAAGAAAGAAAGAATGCATTTTTGAATTAATCTAACTGGTTTTGAAAAGCTTTTATAAACCCAAGGGTTATAGAATTTTCCCAACCCACGAAGGAACATGTAATCCTTCAGTAACATGAAAACCACCAAAATTGGAGTTACGTTTTCATTATATTTAATGACCCACAACAGGTAATTATCAAATTAGAAAGGAAGATGCAGGGGAATTAATGAGAGGCCTTCCGTGTGTCAATGCCCAGTGACAATGCCACTGACGATGCATTATGAGAGAGAAGAGAAAGAGAGAAAATCAAAGAAAAAAAAAAGATAAAAAAGATCAAAGATCAAACTACACTGAATCTTTTAAAGACCTTAAAGCATGTGTTGGTTGTATTAGTAATAGTCTCTGTGTGCTCCTCTCCTCAGTGACGGCTGGGCAGACAGAGATGAGGTGGTGGAGGGATACGAGCTGGAGGCTATGGGCGGCATCACTGTGAAACTGCAGTCTGAAGAGGTCACCTCCTTCGACAACTACTTCCTGAAGCTCAGGCTCAGCACCAACACCCGCAACCCGTGGTTCCCCGAGTTCTGGCAGTACCGGTTTCAGTGCCGCCTCTACGGACACCCGCTGGAGAACCTCAATTATGCAAGAAACTGCTCAGGTAGATAAACAAACTCGTCAGGCAATTATGATGTTCCCTGCAGTTTTCCCTGTTTTACATTTTACGCCAGTGTGCACATCAGCTTGTCTTTCTGAACTGTTCTGATGTGTGCAATGCCCAGAGGACGATGCCAAAAGGCCCCATAAACTGGAACACTTTCTTTAATTATGAATTAGACTGCCACAGGGTAGAATTCTCTTCAAGTCAATCCAATAACACATATTTTTTCATATTGTTCATTTCTGTGACACTCGGCTTAACAGAGGATGACCTAGGTAAATTAAATTCTTTTCACTTAAAAAGGAAGAAAGTAAATGCATCAGCTGAAGTTCTTGGTTCCTTGAAACAATGCTCAACAAGCATGTTTCCAAAAAAAAAAAAATATACTTTTTACATATTGCTTATACATACTGTATAAAATACAAGCCTGTATATTTACGTTTTCAAACTTAAGTTATGAGGTTGTTGCTACCGCTTTCTCAAATATTTCGTATTACCAGAAACAATTACAGAGATAAATCTATTGATAAACGTAAATATAAAATGATGCATGCAGCAATAAACAAAATCATTCTTATACATTTCAGTTGACAACACTCAAGGTTCTTCAAATGAATTTGTTTTTGCCATCGCATCTCTCCTTCAGCTGTTGTTTTAATCTTATTTCCTTTGCGGTATTTGCATATGATTTACAAGAATAGAGCTTCTCTTCCTTCTTATTCACGTACTACCTCAAGCTTTCACCCATTCCTACAATCCACTTTGTGTTCAATGCAGTGATTAGAGTATTTCTTTCTCTCTCATAAATGGAGACAGAGTTATTGTTTGCTGTTCTGTCACTTCTATTGTTTTGTGTTGTTGTTGTTGTTTTTTGGTGTAGAGCTCCAAGACGGTGAGTGTATCTCTCTGAATGGAACCATAATGCACCTCACTTTGGCAATATACATAGAGGTTGACTGATATTAACTCTCATGTTGGGATTCTTTTTTCTGAAATTAAATACACCATTAATCTCAGTTGACCTCTAATATATGAAGCTATTGGGATGTTTTTCCTTCTATTTCTCCTTCACCACAGTGAGAGCTCAACAGTTGGTTCTGGTCTGGTCACTGTGTGCTCTCACACCGTCCTGGTCCTAAGATCGCTGTATAAAACAGCCCAATAACATTTGAGTGAGATGGCAACTGGCTGGTCTGGCTTAAGTTGCATGTTGGCACATAATAGCCAAAGCCACTGTGCAATGAAAAATACATATATGCAGATCCATTGTATTCCTTTGCTATACAGTTTTACCCATGTGAAATGATGTATGTGAAATGTGTCTTCTTGAGTTTGGACAGAGAGGGTTCAGTTATCATGCAGTTGACAAATCCAACTGCTTGCATGCTGACATATTTCATCATGACTTAAGCTACATATCTCAGTAAGCGAGGAGAGGGTCAAATCCAAGGAGCGGTTAAAGTAGGTCATCACCAGTAGCTCCCATCGGACGCTCTCTTTCCCAGCTGCTACCCCACTGAATTTACTGGTTATGTGTTTGCTTGCGTAGCCGGTTAGTGCGCCATCCCGAGTCCCTTTTAATTAACATTACTTGATTTAGCCCGCCTGGCAACAAACACATCAGCAATGGATGATGTTCACAGAGCGTGTCAGCCCCTGGATAACTCAGCCCTCCCCAAGTATCATGCAGTTACTTTCCAGTTAAGTCTTGTTGGGTGCATTTGTGAATCCAGCCTGACACACAGTTAATAAAAAAGGATGTATGTAGCAACTGATAATGATCACATAAATGTCAAATGAACCTCTAAATGGGTTAAAAATGTCATAAAATGTTAATGTGATGATTGTGCTGGATAATGTAATAACATCACATTATTAGCCTACAGTAACCTGTGATAGGGAAGGCGTGTAACATATTAACTGATGATGTTATAATAACAATGTAATGTTTCTTACAAGTATCACATTATTAGTCATCATATTATTATCATCAGTTAAAAATATGTTACACCCCCTATTAAATAATAATAGTCGATTTAACATAACAATGTGATTTTATTACATTATCCAGCAGCTTATTACATTACCAAGTTTTATTAAATTTTCAGCCTATTTAGAGAGAAATGTTATTACATTTTGAAAAGTTATTACAATATCCATCAGTTATTACATTATCAGTTGCTTCCATTGGAATAGAGCATAATATCTTAAAGAGGTTCTGGTGACAGATATGGTGAAGAGAAAGATAAAAATGTGCCAAATAATTTGAAAATCATATATTGGCTCTGATAGATCTTTGGATTAAAATTAATAGGCTGTGGCAAGTTATTAACTTGGAGTGATAATGTGCAAGCATTCCTAACCAGTCGGCTTGTTACCACTATGAATGTACATTTGTGAATTCTGGCGATGCATTGAATTTACAGATCATCTAATTTGGTGCCAGAGTGGCCTATGCTCTGGTGCTCAGAAAGCTAATTTACAAATGCATCCAGTGTTCAGGAAGCTTTGCACCAAGGGATGGGTATGAAAAAAGTGTTATCATCAACCCAAGGAGCTGCCAACTGTATGTACATGGTCCATTGTTGTACCAAAACCAACTGAATCTATGGTGTAGTCTTTGATGACATGGTTGACTAATATGAAGTTGGTTATAATAATCACAGAGCAACTAAATACATGCTTGTACCGCTTCTAGCTTGCATTACATTGAAATGATAGGGTGTGTTTGAACATCGCACACTGTTTGTATCAGAATATCAATCATTCTTGTCTCATTCACCCACCGTGTTTGTCTGAGGAAAAAACACAATGAACAGAGAAAGCCAGATCCAAGTAAATTAGAAGAATTGGTTTGTTTTCTCGCCTGATTAGACACAATCTCAGTGGCATAGTGTTTTAGACCTACTCTAATTGAGTCCTGAATCGTGAAAACAGAAATGGGTATAGTCTTGCCATGGTAACAAGGTTTCTTTGAAGCCACATTCTAGTGCTTCAAGTCTTTTAAAGCATTCGCCCACAGAGGCAAAGAGGCGTGTTGCCTGTTGCCTGCATTCACAGAATAATTCGAATACTGTATCTGTGAGCACCCTATCACTCCTTTGTAATATGTTATTTCATGCTAGACACAACTATATGGTAGACATGAAATTTAGAGCTGATTTAGAATATTATATGCAATATTATACTGCGTAACACATAACATGCTAATGCTTGCAGCAATGAAGTACTTCCTGCAACGCTCTCCTGTACAAGTTTGTCCAAGATGAAGGAGACCGTTCTCTTTATCAAGCTCTCATGTTTGGGCAGGTTATGAAAGTCTGGAGGACAACTACGTTCAAGACAGCAAGATGGGCTTCGTCATCAACGCCATTTATGCCATGGCCCACGGGCTGCATGACATGCACACTCACCTCTGCCCCGGCCATGTGGGGCTGTGTGAGGCCATGGAGCCTGTTGACGGCAGCCAGTTACTGGAGTTCCTGCTCAAGACTTCCTTCGCGGGTGTTTCTGGAGAGGACATATGGTTCGACGAAAACGGGGACTCACCTGGGAGGTAAGTCAAACTTCCCTGACTGTCATCTTTCGTATTTCTACTAATAGGTAAACTACTGCTGGTAATAATACAATTAGGTAAAAACGAATTATATAAAAACATGTCTCTAAAAATGGGTTTTAAAAAGTGATTCAAAGGATGGCGTTTATAATTCAGTGTGTGCAATTCTTAGACGCATTTTAAATTAGTGGTAACACTTTACAGTAAGGGTCACTAAGTTAAGGGTTAGTTAATGCTTAATAAGCATTAACTAACCCTTAATTAACAGTTAACTAATGTGTCTGGTAATCATTTACTAATGGTGTTCATGTTAACTAAGGTATTAATTTATACATTATTTAATAGTCATCTTTATAAACTATTAAATAATGTATAAATTAATACCTTAGTTAACATGAACACGTTAGTAAATTACACATTAGTTAACTGTTAAGGGTTAGTTAATGCTTATTAAGCATTAACTAACCCTTAACTTAGCGACCCTTATTGTAAAGTCTTACCAAATTAGTTTATAATACAGCTGCTTTCAGACTCACCACTGTAATTAAAGGGGCATTAAGTAATTTGACCTTTATTAACCTCTAGCAGCGACCAGTAGGAGCTGCAACAACATTGATAGAACTTGTCTCCTCCTTCACAAGTCTCTGGCACAGCACCCACCCAGTGACAGTGGGCTGTAAACAAAAACAAAGGCACAGTTCACAATAGACGAGGAAGATAACTTAGTAGAGCAGGGATCCAACAGAAACGCCTAGTGAAAAGATATATCACGATGCATTGGGAGTGTCCAATGTGCTGGGAGTTTTTATTCCAAACCAGACAGTAGGGTGAGATGAAAGTCAGAAATCTCAGCACCTGGTGAAGTAATCATTGGATCACTATTATTGATCAAGAATCCTATCAACCCCCTACAGATATATTATGGTCATTTTGTGCTACGGGGCGGTAAAAATCCTACTTATTGTCCCTTTAAGAAAGATTAATAGCCGTGGTTAGCCTTGATCAGTCATACTTCTTCTAA
>NW_027280973.1:5000-27500 GCF_046629955.1 Centroberyx affinis
TTTACTGACTGTTTACTGACTACAGTGACTCCTGCCACCCCACCACAGGTCTGTTTACTGACTGTTTACTGACTGTTTACTGACTACAGTGACTCCTGCCACCCCACCACAGGTCTGCTTACTGACTGTTTACTGACTGTTTACTGACTACAGTGACTCCTGCCACCCCACCACAGGTCTGCTTACTGACTGTTTACTGACTGTTTACTGTTTACTGACTACAGTGACTCCTGCCACCCCACCACAGGTCTGTTTACTGACTGTTTACTGACCACAGTGACTCCTGCCACCCCACCACAGGTCTGTTTACTGACTGTTTACTGACTGTTTACTGTTTACTGACTACAGTGACGCCTGCCACCCCACCACAGGTCTGTTTACTGACTGTTTACTGTTTACTGACTACAGTGACTCCTGCCACCCCACCACATGTCTGTTTACTGACTGTTTACTGACTGTTTACTGTTTACTGACTACAGTGACTCCTGCCGCCCTACCACAGGTCTGCTTACTGACTGTTTACTGACTGTTTACTGTTTACTGACTACAGTGACTCCTGCCGCCCTACCACAGGTCTGCTTACTCACTGTTTACTGACTACAGTGACTCCTGCCACCCCACCACAGGTCTGTTTACTGACTGTTTACTGACCACAGTGACTCCTGCCATCCCACCACAGGTCTGCTTACTGACTGACTGCTTATTGACTGGTTTACTCACTGACTGGTTTACAGTTTAGTTTACTGACTGACTGGTTTACTGACTGACTGAATGGTTAATTGGTTTTCTGAATATTTAATTTGATCCATGTGGTTTCAGTTTTTCTGAATATTTTCTAATTAATGCTGAAAGAAAAGTTCAGGTTGAAAGAAGCGACACCAGCAGGAAGCTCTGAACATTTTCCCTTCAGAAAATACTGCAATAATCAATATATTGATAGAGATAATTTATCTGTTCAGTCCCAATATCAGAAACAGACTGAACTGCAGGTTACTGTGGGGTTTGTCTGCAGGACAGACGCCGCCCCCTGCAGGCTGCAGGACACACTGCAGCTGCACTGTTTAGACTAGAAGCTACTGGAGTTTTCAGTTTCTCATTTGAAGCTGATGATGAATAAACTCAAGGATGCACAGGATGAAAGGATTTATGTAGTTTGAAGTGTAGAAAACAAATGAAGGGAGAAAACACAAAGAAGAAGAAGTGAGCAGAGGCGGTTACATAAAGACAAATGGGCTCATAACACTGTCTCACCTCAAAGAAACAAAAACAGACAAAAGAAGACTGATCTAAAACCACTGAGTCCCCTGGACAGGTTCCTGAGCATTTATAGGAATTGGTGATTAACTTGATTTTAATTCTGCTTTGAAGAAGATAGAAAAGAAAAAATACACATTTGTGGAGAGAGGAGATACAAAATATCCCAATTAGCTTATGAAAATGTCACCTCAAAAAAGCAAAACAAGCCAAAATGGCATGCAAAGCTACAACTAAATACCGATTCAACAGCAGAGTAGTGAGATCCACATGTGTAGAGACTTCAGGCTGCACATGCTGGTAGGAAGGACCGGGATGGAAGTCCTGGAATATCCTGGAGAGTGTATTCCAGACAGGGAATATCAGGGAATTCAGCTTCACTTTCCATGAATCTGGAAAGTGGTTTTCCGACTTGTTTCACACATTCAGCGTTAACTCACCAGGAGGGGGGGCAGCTTTAGGTCTTGGAGAAGTTCTGAATGTGTGTGTGTGTTGCTGTGTGTTGCTGTGTGTCAGGAGCGTGTGAGTGCCAGCACCACACGGCCGGTCTGAGCTGTGAGCGCTGTCAGGACGGTTTCTACGGCGACTCCACCCAGGGGACGGACCGAGACTGCCAGCCCTGCCCCTGTCCCGCCGGGGCCACCTGCGCCGTCGTCCCCAAGACCAGAGAGGTGGTCTGCACCAACTGCCCCGCCGGGACCACAGGTAGGAGGAGGGGGTGGGGTGGGGGGGAGCACAGGTAGGAAGAGGAGGGGGGGGGACCACAGGTAGGAGGGGGGAGTCTGTCCCGTCCAAAACCTCGTATCTCCAAAATATCAACTTTTCAGGAATAAGAACCACAGCTTTGTTTTCAGCCGGACCAGCTTGTGTTTTTCAGTTTATCCAGACGGTTTTAAAACGGTTTCATAAGACTAATAAACATTAATAAACATTAATTATCCCATAACATAGCTTTAATAAAGTAAGGGTAGTAAGATGGGTTTATAAGGGATTTATTCATGGGTTGATTCACAGAGACACTAGAAATTAAGGGATTTTTTTATGCCTTCTGTGCAGGTTTACAGGTTATTCTGCCTGAATTTTACATTAAATTAGAAAGTAGGCAGTCAAACATTAAGGGGAGTTTAAGGGGGTTTTGATGGGGGTGAATTAAGGGGTGAATGAATGTGAATATAAGGGGATTTTAAGAGTTTACTGGTTCACAGAATAAGAACCACAGCCTTGCTTACAGCTGGACCAGCTTGTGTTTTTCAGTTTATCCAGACGGTTTTAAAATGGATTTCATGAGACAAAAGCATCACGGTGGAGTTTTCCCCGTCCCGCAGTGTCGTAAACGTCTCCGTCCCCCTGCAGGGAAGCGCTGTGAGCTTTGTGACGACGGCTTCTTCGGCGACCCGCTGGGTCAGAGCGGGCCGGTGCGCGCCTGCCGCGCCTGCAAGTGCAGCGACAACATCGACCCGAACGCCGTGGGGAACTGCGACCGCGAGACGGGAGAGTGTCTGAAGTGCATCTACAACACCGACGGCTTCTTCTGCGACCGCTGCAAGGACGGTTTCTACGGCAACGCCCTCGCCGCCAACCCCGCCGACAAGTGCAAACGTAAGAGCGAGTTCGGCGGTTCTTCTTCTTTGTGTGTTTTATACTGCGTCTGTCCTGCTGTGGTACAGGACACCACAGAGTTCACCTGATGAGGGTTTAAAGGCCGAGGCTGATGCTGCTGACTGATAAGGCTGCAACTAAAGATTATTTTCATTGTCGATTAATCTGTCGATTATTTTCTCGATTAATCGATTAGTTGTTTGGTCTATAAAATGTCAGAAAATGGTGAAAAATGTGGATCAGTGTTTCCCAAAGCCCAAGATGACGTCCTCAAATGTCTTGTTTTGTCCACAACCCAAAGATATTCAGTTTACTGTCATAGATCCAGTCATCAGTCCAAAAATATTCGGCCTTCATAAAGTCATATCAGAGGAACCTGAACTGACAGATGAGACAGTTTCAAACAGGCCACGCCCCCAGAGCCAGGCACAACCAAACCATTCAGTCAAACAATAAAGCAACATGTTCTGTTGTTGCTTTTTCTCCGTTCTAATAATTCTCTCATCCTCTTCTTCTTCCTCCCCCTCTCCTCCTCCTCATCATCATCATCATCATCATCCTCCTCCTCCTCCTCCTCCTCTTCTTCTTCTCCTCCTCCTCCTCCTCTCCTCCTCCTCCTCCTCCTCTTCTTCCTCTTCTTCCTCCTCCTCCTCTCCTCCTCCTCCTTTTCTTCTCCTCCTCCTCCCTCTCCCCCCTCTTCCTCCTCCTCCCCCTCCTCCCTCTCCTCCTCCTCTTCCTCCTCCTCCTCCCTCTCCTCCTCCCTCCTCCTCCTCCTCCCTCCTCCTCCTCCTCCTCAGCCTGCTCCTGCTCTCCTTTCGGCACGGTGGACCAGCAGACCGGCTGTTCTCAGGTGACCGGTCAGTGTCCGTGTCTTCCTCACGTCTCCGAGCGAGACTGCAGCGCCTGCCAGCCCGGATTCTTCAACCTGCACAGCGGGACGGGCTGCGAACGGTGAGAGAGGGAGGGAGAGGGAGGGAGAGAGAGAGAGAGAGAGCGAGAGAGAGGGGGAGAGAGAGGGGGAGAGAGAGAGAGAGAGCGAGAGAGAGGGGGAGAGAGAGAGAGAGAGGGGGAGAGAGAGAGAGAGAGAGAGGGGGGAGAGAGGGAGAGAGGGAGAGAGAGAGAGGGAGGGAGAGAGAGAGAGAGAGAGAGAGGGAGAGAGAGAGAGAGAGGGAGGGAGGGAGAGAGAGAGAGAGAGAGAGAGAGACCGAGAGAGAGGGGGAGAGAGAGAGAGAGGGGGGGGGGGGGAGAGAGAGAGGGAGAGAGAGAGGGGGAGAGAGAGAGGGAGGAGGGAGAGGGAGAGAGAGAGATCATTAGAGTCACCATATCATCACAGTTATCATTATTTAGCTGTTAGTTAACATGAATTAATAAACATAAGGATTAATTCACAATTTATTAGTGATCGATACTAGGGCTGAACGATTTAGAAAAAATATCTAATAGCGATTATTTTGACTGATACTGCAATTGCGATATGATTTGCGATATTATAGAGGGAATGATAATTTTTACATCATTATTCTCATTTTCATTGAAAAACGTATTAAAATGATTATGGTGTGATTTTTGCGGGGATCTGTACCAAACAAAGATGTTTTCTTAAGTCTGTAGAATATGATGTGTAGGCCAGGACATCTCTGCAGCACCACAATATTTACTTAAAAATGCTAGTTTGACACATTTCACCTTTAACAAATATTGTTTTGAAAATTGCAGTAGGCCATATTGCGATTTCGCTAAAAAAATTGTTCAGCCCTAATCGTTACCATAAAACATAACTTCCCTGCTTCATCTAAGCTGTAGGCATCAGTTACGTTCGCAGACACACCTGGTTCCCCAGGAAGAGATCGGCAGCTAATTAGAGGCCAAAGAGTAAATAAGCAGTGAGGCTGCAGCAGAAGCTCTGATCTGCAGCAGGAATGCAGTTTGGTTGAGACAGAGCAGATATGATCTCAGCAGAGTCTAAAACTCACTGCTGGACCATCAGGCTGGAGGTTTAACCCACACCGGCTGAATGAGCCGACATTTTGGCTGTAGGTTGGTGAACACTAGTAGCCACTTTCTCTATGAACCAGTAATCCCTTAAATAACATTACATTTTCATTAATTTTCATTAATTCACCCCTTAATTAATGTGAAATCCCCTTAAAATGAATTAAGGGAGTTATCAATGGAGGAGATCCCATCAAAGCCCCCTTCAACACCCCCTTGATCTTGACTCATTACTGTCTAATTGAATGAAAAATTCAGGCAGACAGGAACTTTTCCATTCATTTCCACTGAATAACCTGTAAACCAGCACAAAAAGCATGAAAAATCCCTTAATTTCTAGAGTCTCTGTGAATCAACCCATGAATCCCTTATAAACCCATGATACTCACCTTACTTTATTAAAGCTGTTATTTTTAATGGATAATTAATGTTTATGTAATGAGAAATTAAGGACATTTCAGGGATAAAATTAAGAGGTTTGGTTTCATAGTGGTTTCATGGCAGGAAACCAACTGTCATTTGGAGTCTTATTCTATTTTGAAAATATAAAATATTTGGTTGGTAAAATAATGAAAGTGGCCGTTTAGCCCTTCAGCCCTAGTCTCTACTCCAAAACACTTAACCTGAACAAACTGTTAGCTAGCTAACTAGCCAGCAAACACACTGATGTTAATGTGAATATGCTAACACTAGCTGCTACTAGACACGTTAGCTAGTGTGCTAATCAGATGTGTTAACAACAAGACAGTGATGGTTATGGGTGTTACATCATTTGAAGGTGTGTCAGTGTCTGTAGTTTGTCCCCAAGACAAACTACATGGAGTTTGCTGTAGTTGGTGTTTAAAGTGATTCTGCTGCTTTTGCTTCATGCTCCGTTTTCTCTCTCTGCGTTTCAACAGATGCGACTGTAATCCCATTGGCTCGACCAACGGCCAGTGTGACATCATCAGCGGTCAGTGTGAGTGCCAGCCCGGCGTCACCGGGCAGCACTGCGAGCGCTGTGAGGTCAACTTCTTCGGCTTCGGCTCGTCCGGCTGCAAACGTAAGACCGACCGATCAATCACTTCTCCAAGATCCAAGAACTGAAAGCAAGGGCTGGGCAATATATTGATATTATATCAATATCGTGATATGAGACTAGATATCGTCTTAGATTTTGGATATGGTAATATGGTGATATGGCATAAGTGTCTTTTCCTGGTTTTAAAGGCTGCATTACAGTAAAGTGATGTCATTTTCTGAACTTACCAGACTGTTCTAGCTGTTCTATTATTTGCCTTTACCCACTTAGTCATTATATCCACATTACTGATGATTATTTATCAAAAATCTCATTGTGTAAATATTTTGTGAAAGCACCAATAGTCATCCCTACAATATTGTCACAATATCGATATCGAGGTATTTGGTCAAAAATATCATGATATTTGATTTTGTCCATATCGCCCAGTCCTACTGAACGTGAAATCAAAAATTACTTATTCACCTTGCTAGCTAATTTTCCATGTCATAATATACATCTATTTAACAAAGAAAAATACAAAATGTTTGTTTTCATGTATTTTTATATCAAAGTCCCATTACTCTTCCTTGCTGGAAAACAGAGTGTCTTTAATGATGACCTCATGCTGCAGCAGGGACGTAAATAAAAACTCTTGATAAGCAAAACGACTAAAATGTAAATGTCCCTCCCTGATAACCGTGACCTCTGACCCCCAGCCTGCGACTGCGACCCGGAGGGCTCCCAGTCGGCTCAGTGCAAGGAGGACGGGCGCTGCGAGTGTCGGCCGGGCTTCGTCGGCGCTCGGTGTGACATGTGTGAGGAGAACTACTTCTACAACCGCTCCACCCCGGGCTGCCAGCAGTGTCCGTCCTGCTACAGCCTGGTCAGGGACAAGGTGAGCGCCGTGATACCCTGCCGCCGTGACACTCTGCCGCCGTGACACTCTGCCGCCGTGACACTCTGCCGCCGTGACACTCTGCTGCCTGAACAAGGAGAGAGAGGGGAGGCACCTTCATTTAACAGGGTCGACACACAATGATTTACAGAAAACAAGGGACATGAAAAGAAGGATAATGAAAGACACAACAAGTACATCACAAAGTGCTAGAAGCAAGGCCAGAGCTCTGTGTGTGTGTGTGTGTGTGTGTGTGTGTGTGTGTGTGTGTGTGTGTGTAAAAAACAGAAACTGGTTAAAACACATGCAGGAGGAAAAATGTTAATTTGTACAGATGAAATCAAGAACACAAGAGGCTCAGCTGTGCTGCACAGTATTTTTTATTTATTTGTTTATTTTGTCAGGGACCATGTACAAAAAAAACATGAATCTCAGTTAATGAGAAGAGATGCTTTGCACCAGATTTAGCTGCTAGCTAATTTCCATCTGTAGTCCCTCAGGCAGCAGCATTGTAATAAATAATAACTTAAATTTATGTAGCGCCTTTCAAGAGACCCAAGGACGCTTTACACAGTGAGGCAGATAAAACAAATAAAACAAGAACAGAAAATAATAATAGCAATAATTTCCGGGGATGAGAGAGTTAACAGGTGGGTTTTCAAAGATGGAGCATTGCAGATCTCTGCCGGGAGAGAGTTCCAGAGGCTGGGGGCTGCCACACTCAAGGCTGTGTCCCCAAAAGATGGCAGGCTGGTGTGGGGGGTGGAGAGCAGACCCGTGTCTGAGGACCGCAGAGTCCGGGACGGGGTATAGGGGTGGAGGAGGTCAGATAGGTACTGGGGGGCGAGGGCATGGAGGGATTTGTAGGTGAGGAGGAGGATTTTTGGATGAGGGTCTCTGCCACGGAGTCAGAGAGTGATGGCTGAAGTCTGGAAATGTTTTTGAGGTGGTAGACAGCGGATTTGGAGATGGATTTGATGTGTGACTGAAAAGAGAGGGTGGAGTCCATCCATGTACTCAGTCTGAAAGTGAAACTTAAAATTTGCTCCAAACTCTCATCTGTTAGTAACAGGATTTGTAAACAGTAAATTGATTCTTTTTAATCGGAGATGTGTCAAACCGCTCAACACTCAGAAAGTTAACATGACTGCAGCAGAGACTTGATTGCATTTTGCCTCTGATCACCAGTTGACTGCAGGTAAAGACAAGTCACTAATCCTAAACAACCACCAACACAGTAAACTGTCAACCTGTGGGAAATACTGCATTGCACCTCAAAATGTCAGCCGTGTGTGTTATCCTCATCATCTCAGATCTACCTCACATCTGCACTGGTTTGAAACCAGACTGATCAGTTGAATCCAGGTGAAAGCTTTGATCCCTTACTGATTTCACCTGATAAATCCACTTCAATTACGAAGATTTTGCATCACCAATGATTTCAGAAAAAGGCACAACCAGGTGTGTTAGTCCTGGAGATTTTATGTTGAAGTGCCTTTTAAATTCACCGATCAATGGTTTTGTGTGTCCAGGTGAACCAGCAGAGGCAGAAGCTTCACGACCTGCAGACTCTGATCGACAACCTGGGCTCCAGCCAGGAGACGGTCAGCGACAAAGCCTTCGAGGATCGGCTGAAGGAGGCGGAGCGAGCCATCATGGATCTGCTGGAGGAGGCCCAGACCAGCAAAGGTAACGTAACATCTACTGTACCTGCTGCTGTGTTAGGACCTGAAACTTCTACTGAAGCATCTACTGTACCTGCTGCTGTTAGGACCTGAAACATCTACTGTACCTGCTGCATGTTAGGACCTGAAACTTCTACTGAAGCATCTACTGTACCTGCTGCTGTTAGGACCTGAAACATCTACTGTACCTGCTGCATGTTAGGATCTGAAACATCTACTGTACCTGCTGCATGTTAGGACCTGAAACTTCTACTGAAACATCTACTGTACCTGCAGCATGTTAGGATCTGAAACATCTACTGTACCTGCTGCTGTTAGGACCTGAAACATCTACTGTACCTGCTGCTGTTAGGACCTGAAACATCTACTGTACCTGCAGCATGTTAGGATCTGAAACATCTACTGTACCTGCTGCATGTTAGAACCTGAAACTTCTACTGAAACATCTACTGTACCTGCAGCATGTTAGGATCTGAAACATCTACTGTACCTGCTGCTGTTAGGACCTGAAACATCTACTGTAGCTGCTGTATGTTAGGACCTGAAACATCTACTGTACCTGCTGCTGTTAGGATCTGAAACATCTACTGTACCTGCAGCAAGTTAGGATCTGAAACATCTACTGTACCTGCTGCATGTTAGGACCTGAAACTTCTACTGAAGCATCTACTGTACCTGCTGCTGTTAGGACCTGAAACATCTACTGTACCTGCTGCATGTTAGGATCTGAAACATCTACTGTACCTGCTGCATGTTAGGATCTGAAACATCTACTGTACCTGCTGCATGTTAGGACCTGAAACATCTACTGCACCTGCTGCTGTGTTAGGACCTGAAACATCTACTGTACCTGCAGCATGTTAGGATCTGAAACATCTACTGTAGCTGCTGTATGTTAGGACCTGAAACATCTACTGTACCTGCTGCTGTTAGGATCTGAAACATCTACTGTACCTGCAGCAAGTTAGGATCTGAAACATCTACTGTACCTGCTGCATGTTAGGACCTGAAACTTCTACTGAAGCATCTACTGTACCTGCTGCTGTTAGGACCTGAAACATCTACTGTACCTGCAGCATGTTAGGATCTGAAACATCTACTGTACCTGCTGCATGTTAGGACCTGAAACATCTACTGCACCTGCTGCTGTGTTAGGACCTGAAACATCTACTGTACCTGCAGCATGTTAGGATCTGAAACATCTACTGTACCTGCTTCTGTGTTAGGACCTGAAACATCTACTGTAGCTGCTGCTGTGTTAGGATCTGAAACATCTACTGTACCTGCAGCATGTTAGGACCTGAAACTTCTACTGTTCCTGCTGCTGTGTTAGGATCTGAAACATCTACTGTACCTGCAGCATGTTAGGACCTGAAACTTCTACTGTACCTGCTGCTGTTAGGACCTGAAACATCTACTGAAACATCTACTGTATCTGCTGCTGTGTTAGGACCTGAAACATCTACTGTACCTGCTGCATGTTAGGACCTGAAACATCTACTGAAACATCTACTGTACCTGCAGCATGTTAGGACCTGAAACATCTACTGTAGCTGCTGCAGTGAAAGGATAAGACTTAATAATTGTAAAATCTTGGCATACCGGCAATATTGTTGTTCTGTCTGAACTTCATAATGTTTCCTTAAGCCTCATCAGAGAACTTCCTGACAGCTTTTGGTAGAGTAGGCGTTGTTTTTCCAAATGCTGGGTCTCATTTTGGAACTGACCGTTGATTCCCTCTCCCCCCCTTCCCCCCCCCTGACCTTTGACCCTGCAGATGTAGACAAGGGCCTGCTGGAGCGTCTGAACAACATCAACAACACGCTGACCACCCAGTGGAACCGGCTGCAGAACATCCGCAACACGGTGGACGACACCGGCGCCCAGGCCGACCGCGCCCGCAACCGCGTCCGCGACGCCGAGAACCTGATCGACCGAGCGCGCCAGGAGCTGGACAAGGCCAAGGACGCCATCGGCAAAGTGGTGCGTGAACCGTGAAGCTGCTGCTAGCTTGTTGTTTTCTTGTTGGAGTGTTTCTAGCTGTGACTGGCTGAACCCAAGACATGTAGCCGCTCAAGGACTGATGTTTGTTGTTAATGGATTGGAGTACATTAACCTCGACCGTCTCTGAGGTCCACCGGTCCCGTCTCGGTCGGTTTAGACGTGATGCGCAGCTCGTGGAAACACTCGTCGATGTATTTTTCCAGGTCTTCCAGTATCAGATGGTTAGATCCAGTAGTTTATCAGAATTCGTCGATATCGTCTTCCGAGTTTCAGTTAAATTATCGATATGGTTTGTTTTGGAAGTAGTAGCAGAGTTTGTTTGCTTGATCTAGCAGCAGGTTGCCTCCATGATGGATCTCACCCGGAGTCTCACGATGTTCTCACAATGAACTTCCCACTTAGCCATTTGGGTTCAAAAATAGTTTTGAGAAATCCTGTTTATACGCTGCAGTCACACAGGATTAGAACATCTGATTTCTAATCATGGGTGAAGGAGTGTGGTTTTTCCTGTCATGATTCAGGAGTTTAGTTGTTTGGAGATATACAACTTCCATCCATTTCTAAAAGGAGGTTTCCCTACTTTGTGTGTGTGATCATGTTGTTAGTGGCAAAGCTCTGCTCTTCTCATGGTCTTCTCAAAAATAAAACAACATGGAAACTGTATTTTTCCCTGTTCAAACCATCAGGCTGAATTCCTCACTCAGGTTTCAGTCAGGTTCAGACGCTGTGTGTCTGTAGACTAATGTCCACACTAAATGAGTATCGCCAAAAACTCACTAGACTTTTCAGTGAGTCATTATAGTCCAAACTAAGTGTGACCATTTAATCCACGGTCCAGGCTTCCAGTGTTTTTTCCTCAGTACAGTTTGTTCCTCATGCTTCCCTCTGTGATCCTGCAGGACATCAAAAGCCCCAGCGGGACCGGAGACCCCAACAACATGACGCTGCTGGCTGAGGAGGCTCGCAACCTGGCCGACAAGTAAGACTCCTGTGACAAGTACTGTCCAAGTACTGTCCAAGTGCTGTCCAAATACTGTCCAAATACTGTCCAAGTACTGTCCAAATACTGTCCAAATACTGTCCAAGTACTGTCCAAGTACTGTCCAAATACTGTCCAAGTACTGTCCAAATACTATCCAAGTACTGTCCAAATACTGTCCAAGTACTGTCCAAATACTGTCCAAGTACTATCCAAATACTATCCCAAGTACTGTCCAAGTACTGTCCAAGTACTGTCCAAGTACTGTCCAAATACTGTCCAAGTACTGTCCAAATACTATCCAAGTACTGTCCAAATACTGTCCAAATACTGTCCAAGTACTATCCAAATACTATCCCAAGTACTGTCCAAGTACTGTCCAAATACTGTCCAAGTACTGTCCAAATACTGTCCAAGTACTATCCAAATACTATCCCAAGTACTGTCCAAGTACTGTCCAAATACTGTCCAAGTACTGTCCAAGTACTATCCCAAGTACTGATCATGTTCCTAAATTTTCTTCCTTTCTTCTATTCTTCAAAAAAAAAAAAAAAAAAAACTAAATCAGGACGACACATAAAACTTTACTTATTGAAGCTTCTGTTCTGTTGAAAGCCTTGTTGAAAGCCATGACATCACTTCCTCCATGTGCGCTCTCCACAGGCACAAGATGGACGCCGACCAGATCGAGAAGATCGCCAAAGACGCCAACGACACGTCCACCAAGGCCTTCAACCTGCTGATGAAGACGCTGGACGGAGAGAGCAAGACCAGCCAGGAGATCGACGAGCTGAACAGGAAGTACGTCACGCCGCTTCCTCCTCACCCGCTGGTCACGTGACAAACATCACGCAAACACGTGACGTCTGGGGGGTTGGAACCGCCAACCCAGCGTTAGTGCCTCGCTCTAGAGATACTGAATAAAGACAAAGACTAACACACTAGTTATTACTTGAGGCAAGGCAAACCCTATTTATACACCACATTTCATACACAAGGCAAATTCAATGTGCTTCACATAAAACACAAAAAATACATAATTTGTCTAGTAAAATGACTTTTGCATTTGAGTGCATTGGCTCAAAAGAGTTCAAAAACACCATCAGAAGGGAAAAGTTTGCACATTTAGAATAGAATATCTTCATTGTCATTGTACAACGAGATTGAGTTTGCGGCTTCTGTACTTGATGCAATAAAAGAACAATAAATAGGTAAAAATAGAACAATAAATAAGAAAAAAAAAAAATAGCAATAAGGTAGCAATAAAGTAACGAACAGTATAAACAGTGTCCGGCAGTAGTAAATAGAACTACAGCTCAGATGTGCAAAGCAGCAACAAAACCAGAACAGTACGGGAATGAAGAAATAGAGTCTTCATAAAACACAAAGTGGATGAGTGTATTAATCCCTGAAAACTGAGGTTATTAACACAATATCCAGACAGTAACACAGAATGGAGGATTTAGATTTAGGGCATCAAACCTGAAAAAAAAGGACATTAAGAAGCTGAGATAAAAAGAAAAAAACGCTCTTTTATTGTGACATAGTGCAAAAAATGAAAAGTTAATTTAAGCCTAAGTTTCTTTAATCTTTTTGTGACAAAATGTAAAATCTTTACCTTTTACAAATGAATAGTTTCATTCTAAAATGAGAGATTCAACCATCTGGAAACAGACACCTCCTCCAACAAAATGATGCTTGGTATTATTATTATTATTATTATTATTATTATTATTTTTGTTATTATGGGTAGAGTGGAGTCATCTTAACACCTTTACTTACAAAACAGTTCATGTTTTTGAGGATGGAATGATCTGTGATTTTGAAATATTGACTGATGAAATTTAGGAAGCAAAATCTTTCTTTGTAGGGTTTTGGGGGGCAGTGATGATTTCAGCCAACTGCATGTGTCTGATAAAACACAGAGGTTGGGGGGGGAAATGTATTGATCACATGACAATACTCCTGATTGAATATGGATTTTCATACGGGCGAACACGCAGCGCTGTAACTCGTCTCCACGCTGCTTCTCAGGTACAACGAGGCCAAAGATCTGGCCAAGAACCTGGAGAAACAGGCCAACAAGGTTCATGCGGAGGCGGAGGAGGCGGGAGACAAGGCGCTGAAGATCTTCGCCAACCTGACCAGCCTGCCGCCCTTCGACACCAAGTCCCTGGAGGTGAGGAGGAGAATAATATATATATATATTTTTTACCACATTTTTATTAATTTTCAACGAAAAACTGCAGACATACAATCAGTTAAAAAGGTAAACATAACATAGCAGAAATATGATGTGCAAAAGAGGTTGACATTTTATGCTAAGTACAGCTTAGAAAAAAATAAAATAAATACATAAAAATAACAAATTAAAAATACTAATAGACAAAAAAATGTATATATAAATTTTTAGAAAATAAAAATGTATATATAAAGATGTACATGTGCAAATACATACATACATAAACTACATACTCACATACACACTCACACACACATCCACAGACACACATGCGCACACACACCCCAACACACATACCTTCAGGAGGATAATAATATTAATCATTTGAATACAATGTTTTATTTGCATAGGTATTTTTAAGATCCTTTTCATTAAGCAAAAAAGTATAAAATCACAAAGAGAAGGCTTCTAGCAGCAGAAAACTTAACTTATCAAAAGTTTATAGCAATATCAAGACCTACAGAGGGAAGATGCTTTGATTTTTATAATGTTTCCAGTGTGTTGGATGTTTTGTGTCTGATGCAGTCTGTCCTCCTCTGCTGGCCTTGCGGACTGAATTTTCCCTCCGGACAGTAAATGGTGTTTTATCTTTTATTCACTGACTCACTGGGATCACTGACCGTAAGCCTGTGGTGTTTGCAGGATGAAGCCGGTAAGATCAAGAAGGAGGCGTCCGACCTGGACAAGCTGATCGACAAGACGGACAAGGAATACAACGACCTGAGAGACGACCTGAAGGCCAAGGAGCAGGAAGTCCGCAAGCTGCTGGACAAGGGCAAAACCGAGCAGCAGGTACCAGTTACTCTGCCAAAAAAAAAAAGTTTAAAAAATTTACCGTCATCAGCTGTGGAAAAATTTGGAATTTGGAGAATCAGTAGTATTATGGGCCAGGGTATCCAGGGGTCCTTAAAATTCTGAAAAAAAATCTTAAAATATCAAAATTTAAGACCTTTAAAAAGTAATAAAATGTCTTAAATCCATTATTAGATTAATTATTAGAGGTCTTAGGTTTGTTCATGTAAGGTTTAGGTTTCTTAGTACTGCATGTTCACTCTTAGATGAATCTGATACTCAATTCCAGGCAGCATTAAAAAGGTCTTAAAAAGTCTTAGATTTGGCCTCCTGAAAGCTGCAGACCCCTGTATTAAAACAGTCACACACAGGCTGCCAGGTTTCCAGAACATCTCCCTCCCAGTCTGTGTTGTAGAGACAGGGAGGACTCGGGTCAGAGAGACCGTCCTGTAACTGAGGAGTCACGGGTTCGATGTCAGCAACAGTCACGTGTCTGTTGAAGTGTCCTTGAGCAAGACGCTGAACCCCTACCTGCTCACTATAGATAAGTGTGTTGGCTAACTGCCTGCAGTGTGAGTGTAAGGTAATGTAATGTGCTGTCGGCCATGTTGAGGCTGAAAGCTGATTGGAGACTCTGACCTCAAACATTCTGAGTGTTTGCCGGTCTAAGATTAGCCTTATGAAATTAGAAATGATCACATGGCAAATGTGACTAACCAGCTTCCTGCCATCCAGACTAAATATAATGTTAATGAGCCAGAAGAACGCTGTGATGGAGAATCTGAGTCTGCTGCTTTCAGGTCCAGATTCACTCAGATTGCACTGCAAGGGCAGTCTGCACTTCTTTTGAACCTCAGTTGCTTAAAGCAGTGATTCCCAACCTTTTTCATATCAAGGACCCCTAATTTAGTCCACATTAGGGCCACGAACCCCCATTTGATGGGATATTGCCTCTCAGATCCAAATATGAGAATATTTTTATTGTTAGATATGACATGGGGTCTGGGGACCACCAGGGGTCCTTGAGGGGGTTCCAGGGGGTCCCCAGCAAACTGATGAATTGTTAAACTTCAGCATTGTTTAATTTACAAGAAGTTAGAGAATGTAGAAGAATGACTGTTCTGATCATAGTTTCTCTGTTATCTCTCTACCTACAATACAGATAGTCATTGAGTTCTGGACAAAATCATATCTAACAATAAAAATATTCTCAAATTTGGATCTGAGAGACAAAATCTCATTAAATGGGGGTCCATGGCTCTAATGTGGACTAAATGATGGTCCTTGATATGAAAAAGGTTGAGAATCACTGATATAAGAGACAAATTATATATAAGTCCAAAATTGCCAAACTCATCCTTTGAGTGCAGAGTTTTCATGTTATTCACCAAGAAATTTATGCAAATAAATTTTTAGCACAAACAAGCTCTCTAAAAGAGAACTGCACAAGCAAATACACCTTATCTGCCTGCTGACCTGTAGCCGAACTGTCTTTCCGCTTCTTTTCAAAGAATCTTATGTGCACTACAAGAATTTGAACTTGTTTGTAGAAAGGTAAATGTAGATTCTGTCATGGGTGGAACTTCAAGAGCTGTCAGGTAAACACAGTGGTACACAGGTCAGGCAGTCGAGACGGCAGCTTGAGGAGAGTTTAATTCAACCGAGGCACATGTGGATCTCCATCAAAGTAGAAAATAGATTGGGATAGAACAACCTCAACTTAAATAGGGTTTACTATCTACTAGCATGGTCTTTACTGAAGACTGTAGTGTTATAAATACAGAGAGTTACTTCCTAACCTGGTCATTTCATGGTAAAAAGTTCCTACATATCTGCAATACTGACACCAAGAAACAGATTTCTGTGGGTGAGACGGTTGTGTTGTGTTGTTTCAGACTGCAGATCAGCTGCTGGCCCGGGCCGACGCCGCCAAGGCTCTGGCTGAAGAGGCGGCCAAGAAGGGCCGGTCCACCTACCGCGAGGCCGAGGACATCCTGGCCGACCTGAGAGGTGCCTGTCTGTCTCTCTGCCTGTCTGTCTGCATCTGTCTCTCTCTCTCTGGGTGTCTTCAGCTGGCTTAGAGCAGTGATTTGGAGATCTGGAGGGGTTAAACGGTTTTATTTTGGTTTGTTTGGTCACATGAGAGCGCTGCAGTCGGACTGAGAAGTCATTTGCAGGCAGCACATCCTCTTAATCGAATTAAGTGAAGCAACACATTGTTTTCCAGACGTTTTGAAATATTCAAATTCGGCAGATTCCACAGATCGGTATTTGAACCAAAGTTTGACAGCAAATACCATGATCCGCAGAAGCAGCTGATGCTCTGTGTTTGTTCACCTGGAAGAAAGGCCTATCTGATGGACTTGTCTGTCTCTTCTTCTGTGGTGTTCGTACCAGTTAAGAACACATGAAGAAACAGCTGAATATGAGCATCAGTCCAGACTTCATTTTGTTCTGCTAGGCTTTCCAAGCACGAGGAACCGCATCCGTCTCTTCTACCCATAATCCTTTGTGTTTTTGGGTGGTTTCCTTGGGTTACATTCTCACTCCTAACAAACCGCACTGCAGTTCTCTTGTTAGAGGACTGAGACTTGCATTTTCAGGCATCTTGGTGCCCTTATTTGAGTCAAATTCTTGGTGCATTTAAAAACAAGCAGTACAGTAACAAATGGCCTTGAATATTCAGTTGAGATGGAGGTGAGATGGTTGTAGCCGACATTTGTGAAAATGTTCTTCTTTTCCCCCGGCAGACTTCGACAAAAGGGTGAACGACAACAAGACGGCGGCAGAGGACGCCATGAAGAAGATCCCGGCCATCAACGCCACCATCATGGCCGCCAACGAGAAGACCAGGCAGGCAGAGGCGGCGCTCGGCAACGCGGCGTCCGACGCCCGGGAGGCCAAGGCCAAGGCGGAGGAGGCCGAGAGGATCGCCAGCGCCGTGCAGAAGGTACGGCAGAAACCGTCACCAACCTGGCAACCCAGTGTCTTCCTTTAAAACACTTTTACAAACACACTTTTTAGGCTTGTTTCCTGGATTTATGTCTCCTACTCCTACTCTATGTTGTAGTCCTCTATTACTGTGTTTGAGACAATTCCCATGTGGTGTTTCTTGCGACATGACTGGGTTACACAGATGTTTTGATATGGCTAATTAAGAGAATATAAGACTCTGTATTCTTGTTGTGTTCTTTGTTTGCCAAGAAGTTCTGACCAAAAGCTCAGTAATAAATGAAATTCTGCATGGATCTAAGTGTGCAGATGTTCCATCTCTTTTTCTGAGGTTTTCACTGAAAACAAAAGGAGGAACCTCCATCATAAAAGAGGTGGAAGACTCTGACTATCCTCCTAATCCTTTGTGAAACCTCTGTTCTCCCTGCTCAGGGTTCAGCCAAGACCAAGGAGGATGCGGAGAAGGCGTTCCAGGACACCAACAAGCTGGACGACGAGGTCAACGACATGATGGACCAGCTGAGCACCGCCGAGCAGGAACTGGCCAGGAAGAAGGCCGAGGCCGACCAGGACATGATGATGGCTGGAATGGTACGACCTGGTGAAGCAGAGCTTTTAAAACCGATGGGAGAACGGTTGGACACACCAGTGCGTTACAGCAGTGGTTCTCAAAGTGGAGGCTGGAGACCTACAGGGTCCTTCAGTGGGTTCCAGCGGTCCTTGAGCAGGTTCTGGGAGTCTTTGGGGGGGTTCCATTGGGCCCTTGAGGAGGTTCCACATGTCCTTTAGGGGTTTCAGGGGTCCTTAAGGGGTTTCAGGGGTGTTTGAATGAGTTCCAGGGGTCTGTCATTGAGGACGTACTAGGGGGTCCTTGAGTATGTTGCAAGAGTCCTTAAGGGAGGTTCCAGAGGTCCTTTAGTGGGTCGCAGGGGCTTTGAGTGAGTTCCAGGGGTCCTTGAGGGGTTCCAGGGGTCTCTGAGTGGGTTTGTCCGTGAGGATGTTCTAGGGGGTCCTTGAGGGCATTGCAGAGGTCCTTGAGTGTGTTGTAAGAGATCTTGAGGGAGTTTCCGGAGGTCCTTGAGTGGGTTGCAGGAGTCTTGAGTGAGTTCCAGCAGTCCTTCATTGAGTTCTAAGGGTCTTTCAGTGAGTTCCAGGGTTCCTGGAGATGGTTTTAGTTGGTTCTTGAGGAGGTTAGTTTGAAGAAGTAGTTTAATTTGACTATAATTTAATTCCCTAGAAATGATCCCATTGAGAGAGTGTATAAAAGTCACTGTTGTAATCCAAGGCTTCATGTTCTTTCTCCACATACAAAGCAGACAGTTCAATAAACTAAACCAACAACTAAAATCTTCCAAATGGGACTAAATTTTATCAAATGTGGGTCTGTGGCATGAAAATGGTTAAGAAGCCCTGATTGACAGAGCAACAGAGAACATAAAAACAGTTAAAACTAAGGGAGGACAACTCCCATATCAAGATAGACGGGACAGAGACTGTGGTTGTGAGCGCGCTCAGTCTCTCTCAGACCAAACTCAAACTCTTCTCTGTCCATTGGAGGAAGCTGTGACTGTTTGCTTGGATTAGAAGTAACATGTATGAGGGTTAAATTCAGCGGTTTTCCCTTGTAGAAACAGCCTTCCTCCTGAGACCAAACTCTTGGTGGTTTTTGGCGTCTCGCCCTAAACCACCGTGTGATTTAGTTTCTGTTTGACCACACAAAGGGTAAATATCACTACACCACATCCTTTAACGGCAGGAAGTGGCCAGTAAGTGGACTGGAACGTTTCTGTTAGTTTGTGGTCGGTTTCTGAAGCTGTTTGGAAACCCAAACATCGGCTGTGGATTAACACGCTCGGTCAAGATCTGCTCGCTCTGCCTGGCCACAGTCTGGAGAACACACACTGAGCAGGAGTGATGATGGATGTACTGTAGGCGTAGTACCGTTCAAAACAGTTTACAGACTAAAGAATAAGATGTTAATAAATGAAAAGATGGAGATAATTGATAGAAGAGATTAATGATGAGCAGACAAATACAAGAGGAATAAAATGAGGCAAAGCCAACTTAAAAGCCTGACTATGTGTTTTATGATTTTAAAATGTAACCTTTAGGCTGGATGTCAGACTGGGCCAAATCTCAGATGAAGAAGCCAGACTTCACCAAGCATGAACAGTGATCAGTAAAATATTTTTTTGTGTGGATAATAACACGATTAATTTCCCCCCCAGGCGTCGAACAACGCTAAAGAGGCGGAGGACAACGCCCGCAAGGCCAAGAGCGCCGTCAAGACGGTCCTGGGCACCATCACCGCCCTGCTGGAGCAGCTGGGTAAGAGCAGCTAGACCCCGACCTCACACATCCACAGTCTGACGCTCCCAGACTGGAACATGTCTGAATCCTTAGTTGCGGCCCTAGTTCAGATACAACTTTGTGTTTTTTTGTAGCTGTAGACCTGCTGTCATTTCACACACAGTGATATTAGTTGTAGTGTAGAATAATGTTCAGCAGATTTAATTTTACCGACCAGAATCTCCAAGTCCAGTCATGAAGTCCAGAAAATGTCTGTGGTTTTGAAATGGGGAACGGGCGAAGAGTCCTGAGGAGTCGGCTAATTATCTCCTCTGTCCTCGGTCCAGGAAACATCGACAAGGTGGACCTGAGCAAGCTGAACCTGATCGACGAGTCGCTGAAGAAGGCCAAGGGCAAGATGGCCGACAGCGCGCTGGACAGGAAGCTGGAGGAGCTGAACGACGTGGCGAAGACCCAGGAGGAGATGATCAACGACTACGACCGGCAGATCCGCGAGATCCGCGCCGACATCGCCAACCTCAACGACATCAAGAACACGTTACCCGACGGCTGCTTCAACACGCCGTCTCTAGAGCGGCCTTAGCCTCCCCCACCCCCCCCCTTCACCCCCCACACTCCTCCTCCTCCTCCCTCCCCTGTTCAACACTCCCCCTCTCACATCTAACACTCTGGCAAAAAAAAAAAAAACATGCCACCTTTTTACCAAAACAGTTTTTTAAAAAGAAATTCTTTGGATTCTTATGTCTTTTTTTTCATCTTTTGCAAGAGAGAAGCCAATATTTCAAGCCACGTTCACGTTAACGTTTTTATTGAAAGAAGCAGCTGTTTTTGTTTTTTTTTTCTTTCTTTTCTTTTTTTTTTTTTGTTTTTTTTGTCTCGTTTCAGTTTTTCAACACAGTAACGCGGTTGAGGTGGAATGAACTAAGCGGCGTTGCGAAGCCGTGCTGCCAGCTGCAGCGGAAAACCTCAAGAGAACCAGAACCAGAACCAGAACCCGACGTGACTGCACCCCCTCCAACACTCTACACCAAAACTTCCTCCAACCTTACGGAAGGTCCGCTTTGTACATGTGTTTTGTTTTCTATTTCATACGGTATACAGCCGGTTCTCTACCCATCATGCCCCGGGGCGCGCCAGGCCCGGTCGCGCCTGAGTTTTCCGGCCTGGTGTCCGGCTCGCTGTACGGCTGCGTACTGTCTGAACGCCGTCCTTGGCGGTTTTTTTTTTTTTTAACCGATCATGTTTTCAGAAACCACGCAGTGAAGGAATCCTCATTTTACTTTTTCAGTTTTTTATTTTGCCTTTGTTGTTCTCTCTCCTCCCAAAGCGACGAGCCTGACAGCAACAGCAGAGGAAAAGTATTTCTCGTCTTCGACAGTATTTCAACACCGACACGCTCTGCTGAGTAAAGACTCGGCGTCTTTAACAGCTCTGATGTTCTCCAGCGGGGCGTCTCCATGGTCAAACATCATTTCATGTACTTGTTTTATAACACTACAAAGTTTTTTCTTTATGTTTTTTGTTCTGTTTTTTTTCTCCCGAAGCTGCTGCTTATCACAGGTGTATTGCCAATCACCCATTAACATTTTCTTCCAGGCTAAATCCAACACTATGCAACTTTGTACATTTTGCGTAGCGAGAATTTTATCTGATACACTGGTGCTAATAATTATTTCAAATGTTATATTTTTGTGTGAATGTTTTTTATTATGACATAGAGTGAGGAATTTGTTATTTGTGTAAATATATGCTTAAATGATTCAGGACTGGCTGATTTAAAAAAAAAAAAATAAAAAATAAAAACCCAACACCCAAACAGCCACAAAGGTTCTATCACAAAACAATCAACCGAAACCTCCAGGTAATATATATAAATATCTATGATAACGTCTGTGGTATATTATTATAATATGCTTGCTTGTATACATGGCTCAGTGTTGCTGCCTCATAGCGACGCCAATATTTCATTTGTGTTTTATTGATTCTCTGTGGGTGGTCACAAGTTAATTGACTTTTTCTTTTGTTTTGTTTTTGAGCTTTGACCCTTTTACTGATCAGGACATGCAAGGGGGCGTCGCCCTGAGAAGCCCCTCCCACCGCCCGCCTAACGATTCATATTACTGAATTTATACGCTTGACTCCAAGGAAATAATAAGCTTGGTCACAAGTTGCTAGTTAACCGTTTTTAATTAGTGTTTTGTGCCTTAATATAAAGGTTGGTTGTAATCACGTCACGTTTTATCGCGCACGTCTCAAACGTCGTCATCGTCCTCACTCCTTCATGTTGTGTTCGCGTGTCAGTAGAGAAGCAGGGATTTTAAAAAATCAGGTCCTGAACAGCAGCATCTGTACAGGAGAGTCTCACCTCCCGCCTGGGATAAACCGGTCGCTCCAGATCTAGATCTAGAGCCGGACGGGAAACGACCAGCAGCCGGACACATGCTGCAGGATTTTGGCTTTGGCTGGAAAAACTGGCTTCTCCACCAGCCGCTTTTGCAGGAAACCAAGCATCAGTTAGAGTCTTATTCTACACATCTAGTTGGCTGGCAAAATAGTGACAGTGACTGGTAGGTTAGTCCATCAAAGTAAACCATCAAATTTTAAATCATTTATCTCTGTTTGACTGGTGAAAAGAGTCTTACGCATTCTTCAATCTACCAGCCGCTGCAGCCGGTGGATGGAAAAGGTGGTTTCCTGTCCTGATCTGGCATCTCGTAACATCCTCCATCACGTCGCCTCTATCGCTCTGTTTCTGTGTGACTGTTCCAGCTGATCTGGACTGTGAGCCATCAT